>NW_016817730.1:1178321-1228831 GCF_001698545.2 Rhinopithecus bieti
AAAATATATATATATATATATATGCAAACCTACTGATTTTAAGGATATATCTATTAAAATAAAGCTAAGGTGAGAGGCATACATTCAACTCATAAAAAAATTTTAAAAGGACACTATTAATTGGTGATTTTAAAACAATAAAATTAACTTTTAAAAAATGTACCATCACATAATCTGATAACTGGTGACAATAATGACATTTAATAATTAAGTCCAAGGAAATAAAATGGATTATTCTAATTCTGGCAAAACTCTAAGTAAACTGACAAAACTCGTATGAAGCAATCTATGGCTACTTCTACCCTAAGACAGCAGAGCTTAACAGTTATAGAGACTTCATGGCCTGCAAAGCTGAAAACGTTTACTCTAACTGCCCTTTTAAGAAAGAATTTATGAAACTCTGGCCTAGACCCTAGGGATCCTCATTAATAAATTATTCTTATGGTTAGAAGAAAAGTCTCCACCAATATAAGCAAATGCTTGCCTGATAGTCCAAAAAATTCCCAGAAAGCAAAATATATAACTTACTATGTATTAGTCAGAAAATGAACAAAATAATAATTACACTAGTTACTTATGTCTATAACTTTATGTTTACAATAGCTTATATATATACACATATATATAACAAAGATGACAAAAAAGTGTGATTTTGTAAGTCAGGCTTTGCAGAAATAAAACTAAAACACAACCAGAGCCAAGTCCAAAATTCAAGATGTCCAAAGGATATGAGGTCATGTTGTAAGGTCCCTGCCTCACTGGTATCAGAAATAGAGTACAGTCATCCTTCGGTATCTGTGGGAGACTGGTTCCAGAATCACAGCAGATAACAAAATCCATAGATCCCTCATACAAAATGATGCATTTGCAAATAACCTACACAGATCCTCCAGTATACTTTAAATCATCTCTAAATTACTTATAATACATAATACAACATAAATGCTATATAGATAGTTGTTATACAGTATTTTAAATTTGCATTACTTTTATTGTGTATTGTTATTGGCTTTTCTCCCAAATATTTTGATCTGCAGTTGGTTGAACCCATAAACATAGAACGCACAGATACACAGAGCTGACTGTATTCCTCATTAATCTGGAAGAAAAGCAAGGAAAACAAACCAGCAGCAGTTGGGATAAGCTCTGTTTGTGCTATTCCCTTTCTCCACACAGAAAGAAATACAGGAATCTTTGGACCACGCTCAATGTCTACTCCATGTTCTTCGCAAATGTTTTATGTTGCTCTGGTGCCTCATGTTTGTGGGCCTCCAAGTGGTTCCTCCCAGGCGCCCCAAAGTTCTCTACCCATCCAGAAGACCAAAGGGTTTTCTGGGTGAACTGACTACGTACAGTCGCTAAGAGAGCATAAAAGCTATCCTAATTTAGTACTAAGGTCTACCATATCATACTTTCCTAACACTTGCATGAAATCACAGAGCAAAGCCTATAAAGCTATGGTGCCTACTGCTCTGTTTCACATGCAGTGTTTGTGTCAATTTCAAAGATTAACCACTACCAAGTGTTTAGAAAACAGGCCAGGTTCCAAAAAATGCTGCCACATCCCAGGTGCTGAGAATAATTAAAGAGAATTAACGTCATTAAACAGGTCAGTAAAAGGAATGGCTGACTGTAGGGCAAAAGCAGCTCCTTTGTGGTGAACCAGAGGAGCCGTTTCTGATAGTCAAATGTCCTGGTCATTGGAGAAATGTACAGACCACATCTTTCAACCTTCCAGATTCTGGTGGGCTCTTTTACTAGGTAAACATTGTTGCCTGTAATAACTTAGCAATTGTCTACATTCATAAAGCATGAGGACAGGTAAACAAAATGATAAAACTGAAGGTAAAATAGACAAAAGCAAAAGCACTTGGCAAAATAAAAGCTGAAATATTCAAATATTGGTTTTCTCCTACAAGATCCTGCTGCCCAGACTCAGGGGCCACTGCTCCAACTGAAGTAGAGATGCTGTCCCTGTAAATTTGGCTTCTCTGGTTCAGAGAAAGTATCATGTCTGTGAAAGGTTAATTATCCTAGTAATCCTATGCCATTTTCACCAACTCCAAAGAAATTGCTTTATAGTTGGCCTCATTCTGAGATGGTATTTCAGAGTAAGCAACCTACCTTAATAGAAGCAATGTGGAGCAAAGTCTCTCCTCTATGATTTCTTTTCACAGCCATATTGGGCAACAGCTTCACTGCTGAGGGGCTGGACATCACTCGTCTGTAACTTGAACTATTTAATGTAGAAGGTGGTGTACCCGGAGAAAGACTACTGAATTCATCTGACAAGTTACTGTTTTCCTCCCTGATGTGCCACCAACTTTACGTTTGCATGAAGGCAATGGTGTATTTTCTGAGGGCATCGTTTGCTTAACAAAATCTCCACTGGTGCTCAGAATGCTGGTTCTACATCTCTTAGAAATGGGACTGGAAAGTCTATTGTGATGGTCATGTTTTCCATTATTTTCTAATGGCAAAGATTTCTTAGATGCAAGATAATTTTGCAGACCTTCTCAGGAGTCACTACTTCATTCCTGCTCTTAGTGTCCGGAGACTCTATTTGCTCAGCCAATGGTAAAGAGACTTCAGTTAAACTTCCAAAACATTCAGATTCTGTCAAGGAGCCACTTGCTAGTAAGTCTATTTCACCATTTATCTGAGGACTGGAGATAATAGATGGTTGGCTACAGAAAGATACCAGCTTTTGCTTTGATTCCTCTTTGGAGTCAAATTCACCATCTTCTTTTCTGCCTCTAAATTCCACTTTTGGTTGATTTCAGCTAAAGTTTTCTTTTTTTGCTTTTTTCTGGATCTTGCAGAAGCCTTTTAGCCCTCTCAGAAACATCTGCAGGAGGACTTGTGGAAACAAATTCATAGGAGTCTTGCTGAGCATTTGCATCTTTTTTTATTGCAGGCTGGGTTTGCACTGAAACTTTACTCACAACATATCTGACTTTCTTACTTCGAGGGCTAAACCACATTTTAATTGAATTCTTCTTGTTTTCTGCATCATTAAACAAACTTCTCCTAGGGTCATCTTCTTTCAAATCTGACAGGAAAAAAAGAAAAGAAATCTGTTACATGAACTTTATTGCTTCCACAAGGAGCTCCAAAAGAATTCTGTTGATAGTTCCCCTAAAGTGTATCATCTTTTAATTATGTACTTCTTTCTCAGCTCCTAGAGTATGAACTCTTTGACAGCAGATATTCACTCATTCAATAAATACTTACTGAATCCAACTTTGTGCCATATCTTAGAGACTGAAGATACAGCAGAGAACAAAACATAAAACTTATATTCCAAATATAGTACCAAAAAACCCCAGAAAATACAAATCTAACAGAATGTGTAAGTTCTGTTTGCTAGGAATTACAAAATACTTACTAAAGAATTCTACGCAAACGGAGAGATATACCATGTTCATGAACTATAACAATATTGTTAAGATGCCAATTGTTCCAAACAGATTTACAGATGTAACAAATCCCAATGTAAATTCCAGTAGGCTTGTTTGTAAAACTCAACAAGCAATTATAAAATTTACATGGAAAAAGAAAGGTACAATTTGAAAGGCAAAAGACTTAGAACGACCAACATAATACTGAAGAACAAAGTTGGAGGACCCATACTATATGATTTCAAGACTTATCTCTGACAAAATGAATATAGGGGATTAAAGACAATAGTCACGACCCTTTAGGTATCATCTAATATTAACTTCAAGCTGTATAACCAAAGATTAGTAAGAATGAATAAACAATAACTACATACTCAAACATAATCTCTTAAGCGTAAGAAGCTACATACACATTGGATGTTTTCACTTACATCAAATATAAAACAGCCAAAACTAATTTAATGTATTAAGTCAGAATAGTAGTTGGTTATCCCTATAGGGAAAAGCAGTGACTGAAAGAGAGCACAAGAGGGACTTCCAGGGTATTGTTTTTGTTCTGGGCGACTTCAGTTTGTGCAAATTCATTAAACTATACAGTTAGAAAATATATGTATTTTCTACATATATATAAAATAACTTTAAGTTTTTTAAAAATATAGATTTATAATTAAGAATTAAAACACAAAGATTCCATGCAGGGTAGACAGAATATACAAAGATTCAGTAGAGTTTTAAAAGAAAATTAAAAAATTTTTCTGCACAGTAAAAGAAACTATCATCAGAGTGAACAGGCAACTTACAGAATGGGAGAAAAATTGTTGCCATCTATCCATCTGACAAAGGACTAATATCCAGAATCTACAAAGAACTTAAATGAACTTACAAGAAAAAAACCAATCCCGTCAAAAAGTGGGCAAAGGATATAGAGATACTTCTCAAAAGAAGTCATTTATGCGACCAACAAATATGAAAAAAAGCTCATCATCATTATTAGAGAAATGCAAATTAAAACCACAATGAGATACAATCTCAGGCCAGTTAGAATTGCGATCATTAAAAAGCCAGGAAACAACAGATGCTGGACAGGATGTGGAGAAATAGAAATGCATTTACACTGTTGGTGGGAGTGTAAATTACTTCAACCATTGTAGAAGACAGTGTGGGCATTCCTCAAGGATCTAGAACCAGAAATACCATTTGACCCAGCAATCCCATTACTGGGTATATATCCAAAGGATTATAAATCATTCTACTATAAAGACACATGCACATGTATGTTTATTGCAGCACTGTTCACAATAGCAAAGACTTGGAACCAACTCAAATGTTCATCAATGATAGACTGGACTAAGAAAATGTGGCACATATACACCATGGAATACTATGCACCCATTAAAAAGGATAAGTTCATGTCCTTTGCAGGGACATGGATGAAGCTCGAAACCATCATTCTCAGCAAACTAACACAGGAACAGAAAACCAAACAGAAAACTGCATGTTCTCACTCATAAGTGGGAGTTGAACAATGAGAACACATGGACACAGGGAGGGGAACATCACACACCAGGGCCTGTCAGAGGGTGGGGGGTCATGGGAGGGATAGCATTAGGAGAAATACCTAATGTAGATGACGGGTTCATGGGTGCAGCAAACCACCACAGCACATGTATACCTATGTAACAAATCTGCACGTTCTGCACATGTATCCCAGAAATTAAAGTATAATTTTAAAAAAAGAAATAAAGCCGTTTGTTCTTCCCACAGAAGCCTTTTCTTCCCTCTACCTCTTCCCATTAATTTAGGTTTATAAACCCCCATTTTTGCCAGTTTGGAGAGTCACATTTTTCTGTGAACTTACATGTATATTCATAAATAAAAATCTGCCTTTTCTCTTGCTAAACTTTTTTACAGTTTAATTCACAGGCCTCCATACAATGAACCTAAGAGTGTAGAGGAAAAGTTTTTTTTCATTGACAAATCGTACAAATCATCCACTTTNTCAGCAAACTAACACAGGAACAGAAAACCAAACAGAAAACTGCATGTTCTCACTCATAAGTGGGAGTTGAACAATGAGAACACATGGACACAGGGAGGGGAACATCACACACCAGGGCCTGTCAGAGGGTGGGGGGTCATGGGAGGGATAGCATTAGGAGAAATACCTAATGTAGATGACGGGTTCATGGGTGCAGCAAACCACCACAGCACATGTATACCTATGTAACAAATCTGCACGTTCTGCACATGTATCCCAGAAATTAAAGTATAATTTTAAAAAAAGAAATAGCCGTTTGTTCTTCCCACAGAAGCCTTTTCTTCCCTCTACCTCTTCCCATTAATTTAGGTTTATAAACCCCATTTTGCCAGTTTGGAGAGTCACATTTTCTGTGAACTTACATGTATATTCATAAATAAAATCTGCCTTTTCTCTTGCTAAACTTTTTTACAGTTTAATTCACAGGCCTCCATACAATGAACCTAAGAGTGTAGAGGAAAAGTTTTTTTTCATTGACAAATCGTACAAATCATCCACTTTTCTGACTTTGACAACTTCCTTCAAGTTGTCTTACATTGTTTTTGTCTTTGGGATATTCATTTTCTTCAAGAAAAAAAAAATGCCTTAAAATTCTCTCCCACTCCATGTAAACATAGGTAAAAATCAACCCAGGTCAGCCTAGCACAGTGGTAAGCACATGAATAGATAGTACTCAGTAAGTACTAGTGAATATATTATTTGATAGTCTCTTAAATCTTTCCAAATGTTTATGTAAGAGACGTTAGAATTAATTTTAAGAGCTAGAAGAAAACTTGAAAATAGTCTAATTCTTTCATTTTAACAATGAAGGACTAAAGTCAAAACAAAAAGAAGGAAGGAGTCCCCTAACTCCCAATCTGGTGCTTTCTCTCTCCACACAAACTGGATTAGCAAAAGGTAATTTCAGGTCCAGAAAAAAAAAGAAAGAGAGAAAGAAAAAAAGAACATAAGAGAAGAAAGTTGGAAAAATAACAATAACCTGATAAGATTAAAAACAATAATTAACAAATGATTTCATGCTGCCTGACATTCTCCTAATTAACACAGACAATCTCCTCTGACCAACCAGGCTTCTTACAATATGTTTTGTGATTCCTATTAAAAGAAGAAAGAGGAGAAAAGAGAGAGACAGAGAAAAAGACAGAGAGAAAAAGAAACTACCCAAATTTTGTTTTCCTCCTTTAAAGTTGCTCTTCATTCAAATAGAAAAGAATGCTGCATAAAACTTTACTTACATTACAGAACCAAAGAAAAATTTTAATGGAATGGAGTTCTAAACGTAAGGTACTTTAAGAAGAAAACCAGTGGCCACTAGTCTTATTCCTAAGGGCTAAAACATCCACCATATAGGAAATAAACATCTGATGTTACTAAGGTGTTCAATAACATTTTCAAATGGTGATTATTCTTGCAAACTTTTAATACTCAAGAGATACATTATTTTCCTTTTCTTACTGTTTGTGGAATAAATTTCTTCTCAACATTCTCATATCTTTCTTAGCAAAAGTACATCATCAATTATTTTTTATTTCCTTTTAGTCATTTTTTATTCACACAGAACAGCTTGTTTTATTGTTTTACCAGCTTAAAATTATTAATGCACCAGAAGATTGTTAATGATAGTCTCAATTCTTTCAAGTTCAAAATTGCTTCTTCTGCCTATTCTTTCACCTCATATTTCCTGAGTACAAAAGTCCTATCTTTAAAAATACATTCACCTGGTAAAAGAACCTTAAAACAGGTGAGAAGAAATGGGAAACAGGCTTTGAAAAATAAAATAATTATTACTTAACTCTAGAAATTTCAGACATGATCCCTGCCTAGCAAAAGAGTAAAGATTTTCTACTCCAAAGTGTAGCCATTGCTTCCTGCAGAAGGAATGGAAGCATGCCATTGAAAAGGCAGTAAAATGATAAACCTGCTGGAGGCAGGAGTACGTATCTGAATAAGGGCAGATTCTCCTACATAAACCCTTTAAATGTCATAGGTGAACATGACCTGGTCCACAAAGTGTTATTAAGACAGGATCTTGGAAAGTATCAGAAAGAGGTATCCATTCACATAGAGACTTTATGTCTAGATTCAACAAGGTCTTTTCTTTGCAGTGATAAGTAGATTTCAAAACCAAGTCACTTCTGCTACAATCTCAAGTCCATAGGAAAGGTCAAAATGAAATGTTACCAGGATTACTTTTCAAGAAAGACTCAGGATAACAAAGCCATAAAGGTTAATCCTCTGATAGTCTGTAATAACTTGCATTTGATTTTGTTTTAAATTATTTTAAACATAGATGACATTTTCAATTAAAACCATGTCAAACCCTGAGGTTC
Organism: Rhinopithecus bieti; assembly: GCF_001698545.2. Classification (NCBI taxonomy): domain Eukaryota; kingdom Metazoa; phylum Chordata; class Mammalia; order Primates; family Cercopithecidae; genus Rhinopithecus; species Rhinopithecus bieti. Next base: position 1,186,091 of record NW_016817730.1, read on the forward strand.
TCAATGTTTGAAAAACTTTAAAAATGTAGAATTGAGCTTTTAAAGGAAAATTAAGCCTTATATATAGCGGCAACATACTCAACTGACTAAAACCTAAATCTAAAAGACAAGAAATTTCATTCTCAGGTGTACACATTTCCTACCTTATAAATGAGTAAATGAAGATAACATATTCAATGTAATTGATATGAACACAATTTTACTATTCATCTGTTAATAACATTATGCAAGAAGATTTTAATTATGTATCTTGCATAACTAAGCAAGGAGCACAACAACAAAGATGACTGTATATTCTGAATTTTATTAGATATTCTGAATATCTAAGATAATATCTAAGATAAAACTGTAAAAAGCAAAACACTACTGCTGGAACATAAATCACATTATTAACAACTACCAACAATTTTTACGGGTGAATGCTTCTCAGCATGATAAATCATAATATTCATTTCATGAAGAAAAACATTGGTCCTTCCTCTGCACAGTAAATTCCTTAATGATAATATTTAAAAGAAAATTCTATTCTCTGAATTTCAGAGTACATCACAAAATATTGAGGAACAGAGATGCACGTGTTACTAAAGAGCTGCTTAGCCAAGTTTTTTCTTAAAATTTAATAATCAACTATAGAAAAGAAGGCAATTAGAAAATGTGATTTAGCTATCATTAATCTACATCAAAGGATTATAATGATGTACATTGTGTGCCTTTCAAATTATTCTCTATTATAGGTTTCCCAGCCGAAGTTGAGAAATCTCTTTGACGAACCAGTTCCTTATTAAAAATCAAAGGAAAGTCCTTTGCTACCATCTGTGCAACATTAACGCCTTCACTAAAGAATGATTATTTTATAACTTAGGAAGCATTCAGCTCTATTTAAAAAAAACAACAGCAACACAGCTATTCAAACATTCATCTTCCTCTATTATAAAAACATCAGAGCATATATGAAACACTGTGTAATCATTACAGAAAGACCAGCATCTCTCTCTAAAGTAGAAAACAGGGAAATTGTAATACTGTAAAAGCATAATCAACGTATTTTTTTTAATGTCACCAACACCAACATGTTTCACAGAGCCTGACCAGCACCTGCAAGGTCTGACTTTAATATGATATGGTTCAAGAGAAAATAAAAACTTTAAAATTTAACTCCATTAGTAAAAAGAAGATCATGTTATAAAGTGTTATAAATGTTAAGGTAAAGTTATCCAAAAATGGTTGTCAGCAAAATTTGACAATCTCCTCTTTAAAGTACACTGAACCAAGAAAAATCTGTTCAAGTATTCAGAAGCTCATTTTAGAAAGTATTACTATAAATCAGGCTTCTTTATCTCCAGTACACCATACACTATGACCATGATTTGACAAGTTCTTCCTAATTGCCCACCTTAATTACAGTAATTATATATATTATAGTAAATGCAAGTAACAAGGTTCATTTGAAAGATAAATTGTGAACTACAGAGTTTTTAAAAGAGAAAATGTGGGAGATGTTCACCATTCCACTTAATTCATCATCTTCTACACATGACCATTTAACAGAATCATACAATTTTGGAATGACAGCTTAGGAATCACTTAATCTAATACCCTTATCCTAGTGAGATCATTTTCCAATGTCCTTATTATTATAAAGAAGACTAACTGTCTTTTGTCCCCAACTATCAGTTCCTGGTATATCGTTTATCTTCTAGCCTTTTAGTTCTAGAAGTACTTACTAGATAATCAACTACCACATAACGTACTGCATAAAATACACAGAATAGATAAACTGTAAAGAAACAAAGGGAAACGTTCCAGAAAAAAATCTCAAATGCCCTTAAGGCTAATTTGTTTTCGGAAGAATTTGGGATGAAAAGTTGGGGACTACACAACTTATATTAAAGTAGAAAAAGCTCTGCACCATGGAATTTAGAGATCTCAACAGAAGGTTATAATTCAATATGTTTATACTCTAAATTTATTGTCATTTTCTATCAAAGTAGCAAAGAAAGATATTACTATTATAATTTTTTAAGAAGGCCTATGAATGCATAGATGTTATCACTATAAAATGAATTATTTAAACCAAATTCTAAGAATGTATTTTAAAATTATTTTAATTAGGTCAGGCACAATTAGCTTATGCCTCTAATCCCAGCACTTTGGGAGGTCAAGGTGGGAGAATCACTTGAGGCCAGGAGTTGAAGACCAGCCTGGGCAACACAGCAAGACCCTATCTCTTCTAAAAGAAAAAATTAATTAACTAACTGGCTGGGTGTGTGGTGGTGAGTGCCTGTAGTCCTAGCTATTTGGGAAGCTGAAGTGGGAGGATCTCTTGAACCCAGTTCAAGGCTGCAGTGAGCCATGATGGTCGCACTGAACTCCATCCTGGGCAACAGAGCAGGACACTGTCTGTCTCAAAATAAGTAAATAAATAATTTTAAGTTTAGTCTCTGGGACATGAATTAGCACTGCCAATTTTTATGCAACTCAATTCAACAAACATAATGAATACCTACACTTCTAACCAAAAAGTTGTGCAAAATAGAAAAACAGTAAGAAATGTACAACACAATTGCCCTGTGTAGCCTGGGTACTGTTTCCTTACCTACAGAATAATGGGATCAAAGATGACCTTCATGTTCCTAAATTCTGGATTATGTGTTATCTAAACAGTAAAATTCAACTCAGCTTAATATAAGTAATGCTGAGGGCACCAGTGCTTAAGTCTGGTAAGGACTAGAGTAATTATTCCCAATTATAATAAAGAAAACAAACACAAAATTGTCTTTGGGAAATTAATCACTAGAATTATCTCTCCAATCTCTAACTCTACTTAGATGAGAAAGACTACATTCTTAAAGGCCTCAGAAACTTGTTCTAAACACAATTTTCCTAAATATCTTTAATGATGAAATATGAAGAAAGCATTTCATATTCCATAGTCCTCAAAATATAAATGATTCAAACATCACTAGCTAGAGTAAAATTTCTGGAAAGGAGTGTATCTTACTTTTCTTTGCACCCCTATGGTATAACATAACTGACAGCAGTAAATACATCAAGGGTTACCCTGCTCTCCATGTATCACTATTAAAAATGTTATATTGTTAGAAATTGTGTTCTTCCCCCAACAAAATCCACATATGTTGAGGTCCTAACCCCTCAATAACTCAGAATGTGACTTTACTTGGAAATAAGGTCATTGTAGATGTAACTAGCTAAAATGAAGCAATACTGGAGTAGGGTGGACCCCCAATGCAATATGACTCCTGTCCTTTTAAAAGGGGGAGATTTCATACAAACAAGGAGAACACCATGTAAACATAAAGATGGCCATCTACAAGACAAGGAGACTGGCCTAAAACAGGTTCTGTCTCACAGACCTCAACAAAGAACCAACCTTGCATACACTTTGATCTCAGACTTCTAGTGTCTGGAATTGTGAGACAATAAATTTCTGTTGTTTAAGCCACTCAGTCTGTGATACTTCGTTACAGCAGTTCTAACAAATGAATACATTACTATACAGCAACTGGTGAAGAACCAAATCAAAATATCATCATAGCCACAAACCCCAAAGTAGCACTCCAAATTTCAATGCAAAGCCAATAATCCTAACGACCACACACTCCTAAGAATCTAACAAAAGTCATCTTCACACAAACATGAACAGTTTTCATACTGCACAATTAACGCAAGAAACTCACTGATCCCTTACTGTTGGAAACAGATCCCCCAAAATCTGACCATAAACTGACCCTAAACAAAATCTCTGCAGCACTGTAACATGTTCATGATGGCCATGATGCCCATGCTGGAAGGTTGTGGGTTTACCGAAATGAAGGCAAGGAACACCTGGCCCATTAAGGGCGAAAAATCACTTAAAGGTGTTCTTGAACCACAAACAACAGCATGAGCCATCTGTGCCTTAAGGACATGCTCCTGCTGCAGATAACTAGCCAAGCCCATCCCTTTATTTTAGCCCATCCCTTCGTTTCCTATAAGGGATACTTATAGTTAATCAAACATCTGTAGAAACAATGCTAATGACTGGCTTGCTGTTAATAAATACGTGGGCAAATCTCGTTCGCGGCTCTCAGTTCTGAAGGCTGTAAGACCCCTGATTTCCCACTTCACACATCTATATTTCTGTGTGTGTCTTTACTTCCTCTAGCACCGCTAGGTTAGGGTCTTCCTGACCAAGCTGGTCTGGCAAGTGGCGCCCAATCTGGGGCTCGAATCCAGGTTGAAGGGTCGCCAGAGCAACACCTGGAGAACGTGGAACTAGCTGGAGGACACCTGAGTACTCTTAAAGCAATCCCCGTAGTAAGAAGGGGAGCTTGGAAGCATTGGGGTAACAATGGGACAAGTATGGGCTGTGGTTCGTTCCACCTTGGAACTTTTTCACACTGATGAGAGGGAGGAAGGAGAGTATAACGAAATAACAAAAGAGGTTACAGAGCATGTTTATTTGCCAGGTAAAGCTAAAGCGGCAAAGGAGGGAGAGGTTCTTCCCTGCCCTTCTGCACTCCCTCGTTATTATTTTCAAGAAGAGTGGCGTGACCCTCCAGATCTTGCTTTTCCAGAGGACAGTGGGTGAAAAGTAGTTGCCCCAGTGACTGTTCGAGCGCGCCTTGAGCGACTGCTCTTAGTTCTATTCAGGCAGGAATTCAGCAAGCTGGACAAGAAGGTGACTTATAGGCTTGGCAGTTCCCTGTTAGAATACACCCCCCAGATCAACAGGGAAATATAATAGCTACATTTGAGCCTTTTCCTTTTAAATTACTCAAAGAATTTAAACAAGCTATAAATCACTATGGACCAGGTTCTCCTTTTGTAATGGGACTGTTAAAGAATGTTGCTGTTTCCAGTCGGATGATTCCTACTGACTGGGACACTCTTACTTAAGCTTGTTTAACGTCTGCTCAGTTCTTACAATTTAAAACTTGGTGGGCAGATGAAGCTTCCATTCAGGCTGCTCACAATGCCCAGGCCCAACCTCAAATTAATATAACTTCAGACCAACTTTTGGGGGTTGGCGGCTGGGCTGGTTTAGATGCACAAGTGTTCATGCAGGATGAGGCCATAGAACGGTTTAGAGGAGTGTGCATTAGAGCTTGGGAAAAAATCTTCAGGTGGAGAACAATACCCTTCCTTTAGTGCTATAAAACAGAGACCCAAAGAACCATACATTGACTTTATAGCTCGGTTACAGGAGTCTCTTAAAAAGATGATTGCAGATTTGGCTGCTCAGAATATAGTGTTGCAGTTATTAGCTTTCAACAATGCTAATCCCAATTGCCAGGCTGCTCTGCATCCTATCAGAGGGAAAGCACATTTAGTTGATTATTTCAAGGCCTGTGATGGTATCAGAGGTAATCTGCATAAAGCTACTCTGCTAGCACAGGCAATGGCAGGACTGAGAGTGGATGAAGGAAATACTCTGTTTCCTGGAGCTTGTTTTAACTGTGGGAAGCACAGTCACACTAAAAAAGAATGTAGAAAAAATCAGCAAGTCAGGTCGCCAGATAGAGGAAAAAAGAAAACTACTGATCCTGAAATATGTCCAAAATGTAAAAAAGGAAAACATTGGGCTAATCAGTGTCACTCTAAGTTTGATAAAGAAGGGAGCCCGATTTCGGGAAACGCCATGAGGGGTCCGTGCCAGGCCCCATTCTAAACTGGGGCATTTCCAGCTCAGGCCATTCCTTCACCCCTGTACAATGTCTGTCCCCCGCCACAGCCAGTAGTGCCACAGTAGATTTATGCTGCACAAAAGCTGTGAGCCTTCTACCTGGGGAACCCCTGCAAACGGTCCCAGCAGGAGTCTGTGGACCCTTGCCAGCAGGGACAATAGGATTACTTTTAGGAAGGTCTAGTTTAACTTTAAAAGGGGTACAAATACATACAGGAGTCATTGATTCAGATTACAATAGGCAAATTCAAATTGCGATATCTACTTCTGTTCCCTGGAAAGCAGAGCGAGAAGAGCATACAGCACAGCTCCTGATTGTGCCATATGTAGGAATGGGAAAAAGTGAAATTAAATGAACAGGAGGATTTGGAAGCACAAATAAACAAGGCAAAGCAGCTTATTAGGTAAATCAAATTACTGATAAACGTCCTACCTATGAAATAACTATTCAAGGAAAGAAATTTAAAGGTCTGGTAGATACAGAAGCAGACATTTCAATCATTTCTCTATAGCACTAGCCGTTCACATGGCCAATTCAACCCGCTCAATTTAACATAGTTGGAGTCGGTAAAGCCCCTGAAGCATATCAAAGTAGTTATATTTTTGCATTGTGAAGGGCCCGACAGACAACCTAGGACTAGTCAACCAATTATAACTTCTGTACCGATAAATGTATAGGAAAGAGATTTATTACAACAATGGGGAGCACAAGTTCTAATTCCAGAACAATTATATAGCCCTCAAAGTCAACATATAATGCATGAAATGAGGTATGTCCCTGGTATAAGACTAGAAAAAAAAATTGCAAGGTTTGAAAGAACCGCTTCAAGTGGAAAGACAAAGTTCCCGCCAAAGATTAGGATATCATTTTTGATGGTGGCCATTGTTAAGCCTCCAGAACCTATACCTTTAAAATGGTTAACAGAGACGCCAATTTGGATAGAACAATGGCCGCTAAGTAAAGACAAACTAGAGGCTTTAGAGAAATTAGTTACTGAACAATTAGAAAATGGGCACACAGCTTTTCCCCTGGAATTCTCCAGTTTTCGTAATTAAGGAAAAAATCAGGTAAACGGAGAATGTTAACTGCCTTAACTGTCATCAATTCAGATATACAACCTATGGGAGCATTAAAGGCAGGATTGCCTCCTCCTGCTATGATTCCAAAAAACTGGCCTTTAACAGTCATAGATTTAAAGATTTAAAAGACTGTTTCTTTACTATCCCTTTAGCTGAGCAAGACTGTGAATGGTTTGCACTTACAATTCCTGTGGTAAACAACCTACAGCCTGCTAAGCGTTTTCATTGTTTTACAGATAGTTCTAGTAATGGTAAAGCTTCTTATTCTGGCTTGAAAAGTTTTCCAGTCTCCCTATAAAAAGCAAAGCTTGTAGCTGTAATTAAGGTATTGACTGTTTTTGATATGCCTATTAATGCGATTTCTGATTCTTGATACATGGTTCAGTCCACACAGTTAACTGAGAATGCTCAGTTACGATTTCATACAGATGAACAACTGATAACAAAAACAAAAAAGGGGGAGAAATGGATTATAGCACAGCCCATACACAATTGGATCTAGCATTACTAACTTTAAATTTTTTGAGCCTGCCCAAAGGCCAGATGTTATCAGCAGCTGAACAGCACCTACAAAAACCAGCTGCAAAGACAGAAGCATAACAACTGATTTGGTGGAGAGATCCAATAACAAAAAAGTGGGAAATAGGTAAAATTATAACTTGGGGTAGAGGTTATATTTGTGTTTCTCCAGGTCAAAATCAACAGCCGATTTGGATACCATCAAGACACCTGAAATCTTATCATGAGCCAGATGCCAAGGAAGTTTCTGGGAAGATCCCGAGGACCCCCTGGTTGCAGCCATGTTGAGGATGATGCTGAGGAGGACCCCAACTGTCACAAGCAACACCTGTTGAACACAGTCACCCACCTGGGGACAGATCAAGAAGCTGTCACAGATGGCAGAAGAAAACCTAAGGAAAGCGGGACAGCTGGTCACAATGAGTAATTTAATGGTAGCTGTGATAGCGAAGATCACCATTACCGTTGAGTATTCCTTCAACAAGGGCTGACACAGAAAACAATTATAATTATTGGGCATATTTATCAATCTTGGCTGGCAATAATGCCCAGATGTAATCACTCTATGATGCAGTTACACATGCTTTCTGATCTCAGTATTTACCATAAAAAATCTGCTCCTATAATAGAGGCATATCACCCTCAAAAACCTATTTGTAAACAAAATTGAACCTGACCAGAAAAAATGAACATACTTGTTTAGGAAGATTGCACTGCAGAACAGGCAGAGGTGCTGCACAAGGATTCCTATGGTATCATTGTTGATTGGTCCCCTAAGGGGACATTTAGCTTAAATTGCACCTCTCAGTCTGCGTGCCACGGCAACACTATGTTCCGCTGATCTGAACAAAAGGGTTAGATGGTAGAAATGATAAGAAGTACAGCAAGAGTTCCTATTATCTGGAATCATGGTGGTATAGTGGCACCTCAACCTCAAATGATATGGCCCACTGTAGGAGCCACAAGGATTTGTGGAAACTATTAATAATGAGATAAAAATTTAGGAAAGAATAAAAAAGCAACTAGAAAGACACTCTACAAACTTGTCTTTGAATATTGCAAAATTCAAAGAACAAATATTTAAAGCATCCCAGGCACACCTGACCTTAATGCCAGGAACTGGAGTGCTTGAAGGAGGTGCAGATAGATTAGCAGCTAGTAACCCATTAAAATGGATAAAAACACTTGGAAGCTCTGTCATTTCTATGATGATTGTGCTTTTAATCTGTGTTGTTTGTCTGTGTATAGTCTACAGATGTGGATCCTGACTCCTGCGAGAAGTAGCTCAGCTTGACAGAGCTGCCCTTGCTTTTATCACTTTGCAAATCAAATAAAGGGGACATGTTGGGAAAAGGCCCCCCAAAATCTGGCCATAAACTGACCCCAAAACTGGCCATAAACAAAATCTCTGCAGCACTGTGACATGTTCATGATGGCCATGACGCCCACGCTGGAAGGTTGTGGGTTTACTGGAATGAAGGCAAGGAATGCCTGGCCCACCCAGAGCAGAAAACCGCTTAAAGGTGTTTTTGAACCACAAACAACAGCATGAGTGATGTGTGCCTTAACGACATGCTCCTGTTGCAGATAACTAGCCAAATCCATCCCTTTATTTTGGCCCATCCCTTCTTTTCCCATAAGGGATACTTTTAGTTAATCGAATATCTACAGAAACAATGCTAATGACTGGTTTGCTGTTAATAAATACGTAGGTAGATCTTTGTTCGGGGTTCTCGGCTCTGAAGGCTGTGAGACCCCTGATTTCCCACTTCACACCTCTATACTTCTGTGTGTGTGTCTTTAATTCCTCTAGCGCCACTGGGTTAGGGTCTCCCTGACCGAGCTGGTCTTGGCATCTTAACCACTTCAACTCTGAACACTGCCAAAGGTGTATGGGCCCTTAAGAACCCCTACACTGACCCTTGGTATCTACGTGGGGAGAGAAAGCTAGATCACACATCAATCTTTTTTAACTAGAAAATAAACATTGTCAGTACTGTCTTTGAATAAGAAGAGCTCAGATGAACTAATGACATAATTTTTCTTCAGTGTGTTCTTAAAAGGTTTACAACTACAGTATCATTTTAAAAAAGGGTAACTTTCAAAATGTGTGTGTATAGTTACATCTGAAAGTAAGAAAAACTTCTGCACTATAGCACATTTTATCACAAAAGAATGGAGTTGAATACAATGATGCAGATAACTAGCTAAAGGAAAATTTTCATAGGTACAGAGTGATGTAAGTTCTAATTCTTAAAAATATGGACCTGTAGTAACACTCAGAAGTTTTTGTCACATTTCTTTATTTTGTACAATCAACTTCATCTTTAGTAGCTAAAGTATATAAGTATAGTCAGTATAATTGTTCTTTAGGACATCATGGCAGGATTCTAAGAACAAAAGATTTAAAAATAGAAATCTAACAATTTTATATGAGCATTATCAATCATCCATGGCATCCTGCCAGTCAAGAACAGGTTCTTCTACAAACACACACTAAAATAGCATGATCTGGTCAATAAAAAGACAACAGCAATATCCAATTATGAAGACTCAAAACATTTTACTTTCTTTCCATAGTTAATTAGTTCTTAGCAGAAAGCACAATGGAAAGATATATAGTTAATACACAGAGTCTAAGGACAATTTGAAAACGTTAACCCCACTTAAATATAAAAGAAAATGAGTATTAGATTTCTGCTCTTTCAAAATGTGCTTATCTAATTAATTCAGTCTAGAAAAGTGATCCATGGAAAAATGTTGTATTCTATCTTGGGAAAGTGTATTTAAGTGAGTTAAGTGCTACTAAGGCCAAAATCACTATTCCATATATATTCTACAGATCTTATCATAAATGTAAAAAGCAGGCAGTGTGAAGCAGCAAAAAAGTTCCTAGATTTATAGTCAGAAACGGGTTTTATTTTTCTAGCTTCTAGTACTAACTACACATGTGGCTGTAGGCAAGATTATTTCACCTCTCTGGACCTTGATTTCTCAACTATAAAATAAGGGGGTTAGACTTTAATTATCTCTACAGTTCCTGTCATTTCTCAAAATGATCCTCCAAAAAATCACCAGGTGTGGTGTCACCTGCATGTACCCAGGAGGCTGAGGTAGGAGGATCCCTTGAGTTCAGGAGTTCAAGTCTGGTTTGGACAACATAGAGACTCAATGGCTATTAAAAAAAAAAAAAGAAAAAAAAAAGCTACAGATTTTAAAATCTGAAACATGTATTTCAGAATTCCAGACAGATGTTTCACATACTTTATGTGAAGAATATGAATTCATCAGTTTTTAACTAAGAGACAAGGATAGTTCTTACCTGAGAGCTTATTGTCATGTAGCAAATTTCGAAGTTTACTACAAAGTTGAATCATGCTGTCCAGTTGTCTATTTATCTTCACGTCTTGTATCCAGGCTGGGGTGTAACACACTGGACATCCAGTTCCAATGCAGTCACTTACACAATTACTGTAAAAGAATTAAAAAACAAAAAAAATCAACCCATTCAGCAGAATCTAAGTTCCAAAAATTAAACAGTTTGAACACAAATAAATGGAGCAGAGGTTATTCTAACATATATTAGACAATTGTAATATACTAGTTAAATACTGTTTTAAAGAGTAAAATACACACATCAAATCTAAAGTTGCTCATGTAATTTGCTATGAAGAGACTTCACTTAGCCTGACATTAGTCTGCATAACTCTTCCTACAAATAAATCTGTAGCTTCTAAAGGTTACAGAGATGTAACAGAAAGATAGAATGCCTAATGTATGGTAGTCATGCATCCTAACTTCTTCTATCTTAACATTCCATGAAAATACCTAAAACTACTGCAGAGACCAGGAAAGACCTTTTGTTTTGTTTTTGGACAAGTATCTCAAGGCTTTAAAGTAGCTTTTGGGAAAAGATCTTTGACTCTTTTGCATAATTTTAAAACCTGTAGACTCAATTACCTGGGTTATCTAAGCACTAAAGTTTCAGAGTTAGAAGAGTTTTTCTAATTTTGGGGTTTATAAACCTTTTGTAAATTTGATGAATATATATACACACTTATGTAAAAAGAGGGATTTGCGATCCCCCTCGCCCAAGCCCATCTGTGAATTCCAGAGTAAGAATTCTATAAATCTCCTCCTTCATTGGCCTCATGAGATGGGGTTCCAGCAGGACTGGGTAATATAACAGTTGAAAAGCCACATCTTCCCCAAGCACCACAGGACATTCCTTGTCACAGGACTCAATCCTCTGTAGGCAGATAGGATTCTTACAACATGAACTATCTTCAGACAAAACCTATGCCATTTCTAATTTTTGTATCCTTGGCTTATAGCATGATTCCTGACGGAATCTAACTCAAAATAATTGTAAAATGAATCTGTAACCCATACCAGAGCTGGAAGACACTTTTGGGACCACCTAATTCAAAAAATGTCACTGAAGTCAATAAATGTCAACTTTCTTTAGCAAAGGATCTTCTGTACATTTGTTCGCTAGTAGTTAAGAACTCTAACTTCGAACCCCAACACAAAAAAATATATATAAAACTGACTACTCACACAATTTAAATCATTTGTGCAATACTTAATTATCAGTAAAATACAATCTGAAATCATCTCATCAAGAACTACTACCTCATTTTTGGATGAAGAAAATGAGATCCAGTTATTCAAGTTACTAGTCCAGTACTGCACTAGTACTCAGATCAGACTAGTATTTTATATATTCTGTAACATTTTATAAACTATTCCCAAATTATTTTATATACATTAATTCGGAATTCTGAAAAAATGTCATTTTTCTGTGGATCTGTAGAGTTCAGTAAGTGAATATTTCCCAAATGACCCATGTGTGATGTCATAAAACCATGCTGAGTAAAAGATAAATCCAAAGTACTAGATAAACCAATGAAATTTCATGTAACAGAGTATAAAAATTTATTGATATAGTTTCAGATTCCACACTGTGATGAACCTACAGAAAACAGCACTTTTTGGCCAGGCATGGTGATTCATGCCTGTAATCTCAGCACTTTGGGAGGCCGAGACAGGAGAATCACTTGAGCCCAGGAGATCAAGAGCATCCTCGGCAACATGGCAAAACCTTGCCTCTACAAAAAAACTACAAAAATTAGCCAGGTGTGGTGAGGCACAACTGCAGTCTCAGCTACTCAGAAAGTGAGACTGGATGATCACCTGAGCCCAGGTAGTTGAGGCTGCAGTGAGCCATAATCGCGCCACTGCGCTCCAGCCTGGGTGACAGAGTGAGACTCATGTCTTCCCAAATTAAAACAAAACAAAACAAAAAACCCTTGTCAAGTTTTGGTGTAGTATTAAAGAAGAATAGCCACAATTATCTAAAAAAGCTACTGAAAATACTTCAATACTTCTTCCAACTACAATTATGTATAAGGCCAGATTTTCTTCAATCAAAAAAACATATAACAATAGACTGAACATATAAGCTGAGAATGTAGCTGTTTTCTATTCAGCAAGACAGAGATTTGCACAAATGTAAAACAGTGCCACTCCTATTTTTTTCTTTGTCTTGTAAAATTGTTATTTTTCCTTAAAAAGTGTTATTTGTGTTTGTATGTAATGGGTTTATTATTTTTAAATGAATTTTTTTTTTTAAGTCTCAGTTTTGTATGGTAAATGCATGCACACACAAAAGCTCTCTGTGGTTCTCAATTTGGAAGAATGCAAAGTGGTCTGAGACCAAAATGTTTGAGCATCCCTGCCACGTAAATTGTATCTGAGAGAGTAGATGAACTACTTTTATCAGTTGACCTGAGCTATTTCAAAATCATTTTAAAACCTCATTGCTGAACAGTTTTAACTCAAAATCTGCAAGAATAAAATAGCTACCATAATTTTGGCATTATATAATCATAAATCAAAACTGCACTGAATGAATTCTTTCCTATGTTCATGTCATATACACATAATCATTTTCTCTTTCAAGATGTTGCTGGCCAGGTGCATAGTGGCTCACGTCTGTAATCCCAGCACTTTGGGAGGCTAAGGCGGGCAGATCACAAGGTCAGGAGATGGAGACCATCCTGACTAACACGGTGAAACCCCGTCTCTACTAAAAATAGAAAAATGTGCCAGGCGTGGTGGCAGGAACTTGTAGTCCCAGCTACTCAGGAGGCCAAGGCAGGAGAATGGTGTGAACCCGGGAGGCGGAGCTTGCAGTGAGCCGAGATCGCACCATTGCACTCCAGCCTCGGGGACAGAGCAAGACTCTGTCTCAAAAAAAAAAAAAAAAAAAAAAAAGAAAAGGATGTTCTCATGTCTCAACCTTTTATTGGCTGTTTTAAGTAACAGAGTCCTTTAGAATCTCATTAAACGTATGGATCCCCCACCCCACCAGACACACAAAACAACTTTGCATAAAATGTCATGGAGTTCATCATGCTCTAGCAGCTTTGTGACTGACCCATTGTATACAGTGAGAAAACCCATCATCCATCAGCTGAAACAAAATACATCTGCTTGCTACACAGTGGGCACAGGGAGTGGGCATCATTTTGTAAGCAGATCCACGGGAGGCGTTTTGGAGGCAGTGACATTTCAGCTGATATATAACTGATAAAAAGTAAGCCTCACAGAACTCTGGCCTAAGTACATTTCACGTGGAAGAAATAGCAAGTGTCAAAGTCCTGGGGCAGGAGTGAATTTGGTGTACTTCCTGAACTAAAAGAAGTGCTGGAACAGTGTGAGCCAGAGGTAAATGATGTCCAAGAGGCAGACCGGGTCTAGGTCCCATACAGGGTTTTGCAGACCAGAGGGGAGAGTCTGGATTTTTTTCTAACTGCAATAGGAAGCCACTATAAGAGTTTAAGCAGGGTAATAATACAGATATTATTGAGATTTTTCAAAGATCACTGTCAAGAACACAGAAAATGAGGAAGGGGTGATGATGCCAAAAAGGGAAGACCAGTTATGAACCTATCACAATAGTATGAGCAGAGATAATACAACGGTGGCTTGGAACAAACTATAAACAGTAGCAAATTCAGAAAAAAAGGTGGAAAAATTCAAGATTCAGGACACATTTTGAAGCAGAACTGACAGAACTTAGTGACATGGGATAAACAACCTAGCAGTAACTGGTACCATTTATTGTGATGAAGACTACCCAGGCAGGAAAAGGCTGAAGAGGAGGATGATCAAGAGATCAGCTCTGAACATAGCAACTTTAAAATACCTTTTCTTTCATCATCCAAACAGACGTATCTGGTAGGCAACAGGTACCATCTCCTACTCTATCCTCCTGCTGGATATCCCTCATAGAACAGATCTGTTTTTCCAGAAACAAAATTGCGACCCAAAACATAGCTGCCTCCCAGACGACCTTAGCCCGTGCAGTAATACACAAGGTTATTTTCATACATGTTCAAATTTCCGGATGCAGTTTATTCATGCAAGACAGTAACATACTCATAACTGGAAATAATTAAAAGATTAATTCAAAGGAGATTATATTTTCCCTGTCTCACAGGGAATTAAACTAAGACACTTAATCTCTCAACTGATTTCTCCTGAACAAGAAATAAGAGATAAAAATCTAATCTTCTCACCTATAAGCCAGGGCTGTCACATGGATATAATTTCACAATAATTGTTATGCATTGAATTGTGTCCCCCCAAAAGATGTTTGAGTCTTCACCCCTCAGTAACTGTGAATGTGACCTAATTTGGAAACAGGGGATCTAGATGATCGAGTTAAGATGAGATCATTAGGGTGAGCCTTTATCCAATATAATTGGTATTCTTATAAAAAGGGGAAATGTGACATAGAGAGAAGCATGCACTCAAGGAAGAATGCCAGGTGTACACGAAAGCAAAGACCGGAGCGATGCATCTCCAAGTCAAGAAACAGCAAAGATTGCTAGGGGAAAGGCATGGAGCAGATTCTCCCTTGCAGCCCACAGAAGGAACCAACCCTGTCATCATCTTGATCTTGGACTCCTAGCCTACAGAACCAGAGAGACAATACGTTTCTGTTCTTCTAAGCCACCCAGTTTTTGGTTCAGTTGCTATGGCAGACTTAGGAAACTAATATAATAACCACAAGAACTATACTTCCATAATTTTGAGTCTAGATTCAAAACTTGACTAGAAAATTTTAAAACACCTATTTGATATAAACAGTATTATTTTCTTTCCTCAAATTTGGCAAAGCTATCTACTAAGCTTCGTAAGTTTGGATAAGTCATCCTCTTCGAGCTTTGGTTTTCTTATTTGTAAATTAAGACACAGTTTTAAAGATCAAACTAAGATAACATACAGTAGGTTACTCTGCAGACTTTGAAAGTTACACAAATATCAAGTAACATTATTATCAACAAAATTACATGATTGTTATCTAGTAAAAAATACAGTTGTACTATATATATCAAGCCATAATTACTTACCTACAGAAGATGTGCTCACATCCTCCTAAGCACACAGGCTCTCTCAGAATGTTAGCGCTGTTTGAAGAAATTAAAACAATCAAGACTTGAGTCACTGTTAAATAAACATTTCACACCCAATACTTCATCCAAGGCCCAACACTACCATATTTCTCACTTTCTCAAAGCAGAAGGTATTAAGGATGAATATTTGAAAGGCTGTTACTCCTTGGTTAAATATTATACCATAACATACCTGCTGATTTTAAATAGTAACTACCAAAGAAGGTTGGAGAAAGGAACAATTTTGTTCAAGTGTCTCTAAACCTCTTGAGGCAAAACCAACTACTGGCTGCTTCCTTCAACTACTAAGGTGTATCTTCCCCTGATGATTCAAAGTGTAGATCATATACCTCAAAATGTCACCCACACATAGAATGACCATATAATGTATTGTCCAAATGAGAAAACTGAGAGTGAAGACAAGTGATAATTGAATAGGATACTGGGACAATAAGAATAAACCAGGACTGCCCAGACAAACCAGGATATCTAGTCATTTTGACCGTAAGAAACCACGGTTTTCCATTAAAAAAAACATGTGCTTCTTACTATTGTCAAGTAGCCACCCATTTTTCAGCTATATTGTGGAAAATGCAGCCATTCTTTCAGTTCAAAGCAAGTTAATTGTTCTTTAAGCAAATGTAAACAGAAATCATCAGATTGGCAGTCTGTGTGCAGACAGAATGAAGTTCCCTGCAGTGAGCAAAGAGACACAGAAACAAAATATTCCTACTACTGTCCATCAAAATACCTGCTACATTTGTTAATCCTAAGAAGGTAAGGATACTAATAATTACACACCAAGACATTATACTCAGTGGATGTAACGTACCCAGAGAAGTAAAGCCTTTTAAATGATGAGCACTTTTTGTGCTTGGTTTATTATACTAACTCTAAAATCTTTAGGTATTTACACCATTATTATCAAATTACCTCTGTACACATAGCACATATTAATAAAAATAATTCTCCACATTTCTTGAAAGACTGAAAGTATCACACTGCACATCTTAATAGATATGAACATTCAAGTGAAATTGAGCTTTTCAGAAAGATTGCTAAAAACAGAGTACACACCCACAATATTATTCTGAAGATACTGAAAATGGTGCTCACTGACATTACAAAACCTATTACTTTTAAAACTCACCATGCCTGATTTTGTATCACAGTATGTACAAGGTACTGATAAAAATACGACTTGTGACTCTGCCAATTAACATGATCTCTTTTAACACTCATACTGCGCCTATAATTTTTGTTATTTGACCTACCAAACCTAACCTCCTTTTCTCCATCAAGTGTACTGAATTCTATTTCATGGCAAGCTCCTCCTATCACAATATCCTTCCTCTCTTTTATTACATCACCCTGGCCAAACCTCCACCTTCAGGTTGCTCTCTACCTTGAAAGAATTCCATTCAGTTTCCGAGCACCTTGGATTCCCTATACAGCCCAGGCCAGAGTTAACTATTTCCAAGCCGCCTTCACCACTACCTAACTGTGCTGACCTCTTAGACACCCATGGATGCCAACCTATAATGCTAGATAGGCCCCAGAGCCTACGTATTCTTCCTTGCCTACTCAGGCTGTGAATAACCACTATAAAGAAAAGAAAAGAAAAGAAAAAAGAAAGAAGGAAGGAAGGAAAGAAAGAGAAAGAGAGAAAGAAAGATGTATAAACTTCTCTGTATGAATTCATTTGGTAGCAACTGGGTACTGTGGCTCGTGCCTGTAATCCCAACACTTTGGGAGGCCGAGGCAAGAGGACCACTTGAGGCCAGGAGCTCGACCGGCCTGGGCAATGTGGTGAAACCCTGTCTCTACTATAAATACAAAAATTAGCCAGATGTGGTGGCGCATGCTTGTAATCCCTGCAACTTTGGAGGCTGAGGCACAAGAATCACTTGAACCTGGAAGTCGGAGGATACACTGAGCCAAGACTGAGCCACTGCACTCCAGCCTGAGTGACAGAGCGAGACCCTGTCTCAAAAATAAATAAATAAAATTTTAAAAATATAAAAATTAGCCAGGCATGGTAGTGCACACCTGTAATCCTAGCAACTTGGGAGGCTGAGGCACAAGAATCACTTGAACCCAGTAGGCACAGGTTGAGGTGAGCCGAGATTACACCCCTGCACTCCAGCCTGGGTGACAGAGCCAGACTCTGTCTCAAAACAATAACATAACATAACGTAACGTAACGTAACGTAACGTAACGTAACGTAACGTAACATAACATAACGTAACATAACATAACATTTTGGCAGCCTCTTCATTTTTCTATCTCTACTAAAGTCATGTATTAGATATTCCATAAGTATACAAACAAATGAATAGATGGCTATTCAAAACAATCTCTATGCTTCCTCATCTCATTAACTTTACTGCAACTTAATGGTGTAGGTTTTTTACCACCTAAATACATTTTTATCTTTTCACCAGTAATCATACACCTTCCGAGAGTCTCAGAGGAAAATTCAATCTCCTTTAGTCACTCTTCCCAAAATGTGCTGCTCTATCTCTAGTTCCCATATCTTTCCTGCCTCCCAAAGCACTATATATTCATAATAGTTGCCTTTCTTCTCTCATTTGCATTTACACATGAACAGGTAATCTCTCCTTCAATGCAGAAAAAAAACACTGTTTTGATCATACCTCCCATTCCACCTGCTGCTCCATCTCTTCCCTTTCTTGAACAGATAAAAGTTCTCAAATGAGTGCTCTATCCCAGCTACTCCCATCTCCTCACCTGCCTAGCTTTAACTCCCTCCACTCTGCTGAAACTGTTCTCCAAAGCATTTTTGGTCCCTTTGTCTCTGACCACTCTGGGAAATAACACTGATCTCATCTTCTTTCCCGAAACCTTTCCTTCCACCGAATTTTAATATTTTAATACACATTTATCTGCCTATTTCAGCATTTCCTTAGCTGCTTCTCCTACCTATCCATGTAGGCATACCCCCAGGATGCAGTCCATAGCCTTCTGGCTTTCTCTGGCAATACTTGACTCAATGCCTTGATTCTGGTTTTCAACTTTAAATTTCCTTCCTAAGATGACTGAACTCTTTAGCTATAGTTCGTAACCTTCACTCTAGCAATAAGATGTTATCATCTATTAGTAATGATGTAATATGTGGGAATAACTGATCAGTAGTACTAATTATTCTAACCAGTGAGCTAGAATATATATCTGTGTTGCTGTTAACAGATAAGGAAAGATAATGGAAATGTGAATGAGAAGTATGTGCACTTGTGTGTATCGGGGAAGGGAACAAGGAAGAAAGTGTGTGAGCCAAGCTGAGAGAGAAGGGAGTGCCAAATTCAAAAGAATTTCAATGGAAAAGCTCAAAAGGTGAACTCATCTGTGCCAAAGTCAGACTTTGTGAGGATGGCTAGCGCTCAGCTAAGATATACTGGAATAAAAACATTTTCAGCTGAGTGCAGGCCTGCAATCCCAGCTACTCAGGAGGCTGAGGCAGGAAGATTGCTTGAGCCCAGGAGTTCAAGATATACCGTGTCATGATCGTGCCTGTGAATAGCCACTGGGCTCCAGCCTGGACAACACAGCAAGATCACGTATCTTTAGAAAAAAACTTTTTTAAAAACAATTATTACAACTAGGAGATACCTATCAAGAATATAAATGAATCCAACTTTAACTCAGCTATTCCACTGCCAGGAATTTATTCCTCAGCAACACTAGATCCTTGCAAAAATGAAACTTTCAAACACCAAAGATATCTAGACAAGATTCTAAAAGCTTCCAGAGATTAAGAAATAATAAAATTAAATGTCATATATATATTTTTAAAAGGAAATAGGATAGCATAAAACTTCTCAAGGGTAATAAGAGATGCTACAGAACTGTGGAATGACACCTTCAAAATAATTACTGAAAATTATTTTTACTTTGAATTCTATATCCACTCAACTTTCACTGTCAAAATTAACAGGAGTAAGAAAATTCATCTTTGAGAGTAGTTAGGAAGTTAATAACGTCTAAAATGAAAAAAAAAAACAAGAAATAGCAATATAAACATATTTGGAAATGTAGAGGTACATGTTTGTAAAACTAAAAAAAGACAAAAGATGTTTCTGATGCATAGAACTCAGAGGTGATGAAGGATGAATCAAAGAATGTTTTCATTAATAGTCTGTCCTATTGACTGTCAACTATATACATGTATAACTTTATTTAAAAACATTTTAAATGTAAAGGCACATTATATCAATATCACTCTAGGACTGCTTGTTACAGCAAAGGACCACAAACAACCTAAATTTTTCCAATAAGGAAATGGTTAAATGACTCATGCAACAACTACATGGTGTTTAGTGCCCGCTTATCTGAGGCAGTACAACGCTTATATGAACACAGAACTTACTGGAGGATACACAAGAAATTGATAATTATGAGTTACTGAAGAAGATTCACACTTATCTGTTGTTCATTTAACAAATACTGAATGGCCATATACTGTGTTATTTTAATTCTTTTCACACACTGTTTACCATTTTAAAAAATTCACTATTAAAAAGTTCTTCACAAACTGTAACACCTAAGCCATGCAACCTTTTCTGTCATTGCTCCTCAACAAAAACTCTGCTGTGGTCAGGCCAGTGTCTCTTACAACTCTAATTAGCCTGTGTCCCACTCCAACCCCATGATTTCACTCAGGTCATGCTCCCCAGCCTTGAATATAGTCCCTTCTCCCCAGCAACTACTCAAGCCAAGACATTACCCAAACACGGTTCAGGATGATATAATAAACGTGACACTAAACCAGTTAGCACAGGAATTCTTGGATTTTAGTCTCTAGCCATCACTTCTGCAAAATTCATGCCATGTAACATTTGAAGAACAAAGTTGACTATGTTCCTCTCTTTTGTAAAGGACTTATAATCTGGCCAATTAATCATATAAACCAAATTAATATGACTTAAAAGATGTACAAAATGCTCTAAAGTTACAAAGAAGAGAGACAGCATCTAGTTGGGGCTCTGGGATTCAATGTTGAAAACCAAATATTTGGCGGGGTGGGGTTGTTTTGTTTTTTTGAGACAAGATCTTGCTCTGTCGCCCAAGCTGGAGTACAGTGGCACGATCACAGCTCACTAAGCTTTCAACTCCTGAGCTGAAGAAATCCTCCCATCTCAGCCTCCCAAGTAGCTGAGACTACAGGTGCAGACCACCACAACTGACTAATTTTTTGTAGAGGTGGGGTTTCATCATGTTGCCCAGGCTTGAAAACAAAATATTTTGTACAGATGATCCCTGACTTACAATGGTTCGACTCACAATTTTTCAGCTTTATTATCCTGCAAACGTAATACACAAACAATAGAAACCACACTTTGAATTTTTATCTTTTCCCAGACTAGCAATATGCAGTACAATGCTGGGCCACAGCAGGAAGTCGTTCTGTTTTTCACTTTCAGTATGGTATTCAACAAATTACATGAGCTATTAAACACTCTATTATAAAATAGGCTTTGTGTTAGATGATTTAATCCAGCTGGGCTAATGTTAGTGTTCTAGGCACGTTTAAGGCAGACTGGGCTATGCTATGATGTTTGGCAGGTTAGGTATATTAAATATATCTTTGACATACAATATTTTTAACTTACAATGGGTTGATCCAGACATAACCCCATCTCAAGTTCAGGAGCAGCTATATTTTAACTTACTGATTTTCTATTTTTCTTTTCTTGAAATAGACTCCAGCCCTACAGACAAGAGATCTTACTTTCATTTTTTCTGAGCTCCCCAACCCACCATTACCTAACTAGCATGGTGCTAGATTAACTGCAGGATTTCAATAAGTTCTTAGAGAATGAACCAAATGGAAGCCTATATACAAAAATGGCATTTGTATTAACAATTCCATTTTATCCTTTCCCTATTTTCTGTTTGATATACATATATATTAGATAGAAAAAGTCCACACAAATAAGAAAAGACATTTGCATGGTAACAGGATTTCTGTACCTTGAAAATTCAGCTACTCTACTTTTTTCCCCATCTATAGTCACACTTCTGTAACTTTACATGTAGTTGATTTAGAAAGATCAGTGCTGTCAGAGGATAACTTAGGGAAGAATTAAATCGTGAGAACATTTTTTTTTAAAGAAGTTCTTACTGATATAAAATTTTCTTTGAAAAGAAAAAAAGAAAAGTAAATTAATCTGAGATTATAATACTGAGGCAGATCTATTTCTTCATAGAATGGCTCCCCTATGTTTCCATGAGATATCAACTGCTATTTAATATTAGGCAAGACAGCTCCCACAATGCTCTTACATTTGAAAGAATCCTCAAGGTAATTTTCACGTGTGGACCACCATGTTGAACATCTGAATGTACAGGCTCACCAAGCCAATTAAACAACGTTTCTTGTGTTTATCTTTAGAAGAATGAAGTGTTTAACAAGTAAAGTATATGGATAATGACATGGAACCTATAGGGGATTCTTAGCAATTCATGTAAATTAACTAGGTCCTTCTGGAAACCACTTGCAAAGGCCCTTCAAATGTGATCCTACCTTAACCTAAGTTCTTTCATACATTAATTAACATACACTAAGAAACCATGTGTCTGGCATTGTGGCTACAAACGTGAACCTAGCTTTCCTAAATATATAATTGAAGGAGACAGACATCATTCAAAATATTCCATAAATAAATCTCACAAATAAATTCTAATTTGGAAGATATGATACGAGCTGAACACCAATGACTTGTGCCTTTTCTGTATGTATGTATACTTCATCCAGTGGACACAAATAACTATGAAATCTGCAAACTGAAGAGAACTTTCAAATCAACGAGTTCATTTTCCTCATTTTATAGATGAGGAACCAGAGTCCAGGAAAGCTACACAAATTGCTCTCTTTAGGAAGTTAACCATGTAAACCAACTGAGTATTTTGTTGTTAGGCTATTAATCACTGATTTGACCCTGTCTTAACTCTCTGCTCACCTGACCCAGTCCCCCTTTATCCTACAATTCTTTATAGCTAGTTATTTGCTAATAACATCCACCATCCCTGCTCCCCGCAACCTGGCTCCATTTTAAAAATCTATTCATATCTCAGCTGGGCGTGGTGGCTCATGCCTGTAATCCTAGCACTGTGGGAGGCCAGGGAGGGCGGATCACAAGGTCAGGAGTTCGAGACCAGCCTGACCAACATGGTAAAACCCCGTGCCTACTAAAAATACAAAAATTAGCCAGGTGTGGTGGCGCTCACCTGTAATTCCAGCTTCTCAGGAGGCTGAGGCAGGAGAATCACTTGACCCCAGGAGGTGGAGGTTGCAGTGAGTCGAGATCACGCCACTGCACTCCAGCCTGGGTGACAGAGGGAAACTCTGTCTCAGAAAAAAGAAAATCTATTCATATCTCAATTTAAAAGCCCATGAAGCTTCCTTCCACTGGTCCCACCCAAGTACTCTTCTCAGCACCATGTCGATCTGCACAATTTTCCCTAAACTTGTATATATTTTATAATTAAGCATACACTCAGGTAGAAAATGCATCACCTTACCACCCCTTATGCAGTGTCTCAGAGATTTCCTGTTATTCTAATGAATAACCAGTGCCACGGAGAAATCATTCCATTTGGGGATCACTGTGCTGTGAGAATGCCTCTGAACATTCGAAACTCATGATGAAAGGCAAAAGCTGAACCTGGAGTCAGAAAACCTATCCTTTATTTTACAAATATTCATACAGCATTTAGTAATAACAGACACTGCTCAAGGCATCTTATGAATATCAACTCATTTTTTGCAGATGAAGAAAAGGAAGTATAAAAAGATAAAATAACCTGAATAACGGAGCCAGGATTTGAACCCAGGGAATATGACTCCAGATCCACGCTCTTAACATCTATATCATGCTGCCTTAAAGTATGAGAGAATACAAAATTAAGCTTGATCACCTCTTAAACACGAATTCAGTATATATATATACATTTATCACAAAGGTTAAAAGATTCTAACTTTTCATTAAAAGTTGATTAAAATGGCCCAAGTTACGATTGTCATAGACGTCTAATCCCACTCTCACCCTCAAAAATATGCCAAGAGGTACCTATTAATTCACAAGACAGTGTTATATGACACCTGGGGCTTCTACACTGTAGCTCCTATTATCATTTCCTGCTTCCTTTAGGAACACATTATTATTGTGCTTTCTGCCAGCCTCTCAAATAATATGGTCTTCCTGTCTCATTTTTCCAAATCCTTAAACAGCTTCTATCTGGTTGTGAGGCTTGGTCCTAATACAAATGTCACATCTGGCCTCTTGAACACTTTCATCAGCTTCACCTTGAAGCCATATTCATGTTAAAGGTCAAGAAAGGATGCCCGGTTATGTACAAATCCACCCTCACCAGCAAGTAATGCCGGCTGCAAAACAGATTCATGTGCAATACAAGACAGATGACAGCTGCAAGCTGAATGTGAGGGTAATCAGGGTAATCACTAGCCCACTGGGTAGAACTCTGAAACTCTGAAAAAGGACATACTGACACAATTTCAAATAATATGACACTGCTTTGAATGGAGGGTAGCAAATGTAAGAAGCAGACCATTCTCAGTTGCTCCTTGCCGGCACTGTCAGGTGGCTACCAGGGCAAAGGCAGAGGTAGGAAGAATGTTTTTCCTCCTTGAGTAAGGTGCAGCTGGCCATTTTTTTTCACTATAGATAGTGCCAAAGTTGCAGAGACATCTAGAGAGGAAAGCAAAATCATTTCTAAATATTAAACCCCATGTAAAGGCCAGGCATGGTGGCTCAAGCCTATAATCCCAACACTTATGGGAGGCGGAAGTAGGCAGATCACTTGAGGTCAGGGGTTTGAGACCAGCCTGGCCAATGTGGTGAAATCCTGTCTCCAGTAAAAACACAAAAATTAGCTGGGCATGGTGGCATGCACCTGTAGTCCCAACTACTCAGGAGGCTGAGGCAAGAGAATTGCTTGAACCCAGGGGACGGAGGTTGCAGTGAGCTGAAATAATGCCACTGCACTCTGGCCTGGGTGACAGAGTGAAACTTTGTCTAAAAAAAAAAAGGCAGCTCATGTGATATAAAATTGTACACCAAAAAGGATTTTTAAACTTAAGACATTAAGTTTATTAAGACTTTATTGACAGTTTAGCAACTATTACCTGTGGGCCAAACCAAGCCAACAGCCTGTTTTTGTACACCCCTTAAGGAAAGAATGGTTTTTACATTTTAAAGGGAAGTAAAATAAATAAGAACAAAACTATTTGTGGGCAGCAAGGCCTAAAATATTAATTATCTGACCCTTTACTGAAAAAATTTGCAGATCCCTATGAAACATGCATTCGAAGAGTTAAGATTTAATTCATCCATAGAGGTTTGGATATAAATTAAAAAAAAAAAAATCAATGGCATTCAATAGCATTCTCCAGACAAATGGGTGAGCCATGCTATAAGTCTGGGCCTAGTTACTGATGTCTACTTACACTCCTTTGACTCTTACTGTTCACTCACTTCAGTTAGAAACTGGAAAAATATTTGGTAGGGGATTAAAAAGTGAAACTGGTTTTGTTATTTTTCAGGACAACATATATTCATATATATTATCTATTTTTTCTCTCCCAAATAATGTAGCTAGCAAACATCACATTCTTTTAGATGAAGACATCCATTATTTATCATTTGTTCTATGACAACCACCAAACTCAACACTTCACACACATGTAAAATGTCATTTAGTTTCTTCCATATAAGCTCCCTTATATGGGCTGGAATTTATTGTTTGTTTTGTTCACTATCAAATCCCCAATACCCACAATAGGGTCTGGCACTTTATGGGTGCTCAATAAATTTACGATTATTAATGAACCCTCACAAGAAAAGAAGCTAATCATTAGTATTACTCACACGCAGAAAAGAAAATGAGGCTCAGAGAGATGAATAACTTGGCCTATTCAATAGTGTCAAAGCTAGAACCTGAACTCAGGCATTCTGACTTTAAAGTCTAAGTGAAGCCCTATGCTTCCACATAGATATGTGCCAATGGAATGTCTAACTTTCTTTGGACTATTAAGGTGTGATCTACGATGCTTCCGTTATTGCAACTAGCAGTGCCAGTTTTAAATTTCCTATTCTCAGATGACCCATGTGCTACAGGAAAACAAACACACAACTCAATGTCTTCATGTACTCACTCTAGCAAAAGTGTCACTCTTCTAACAAGTGTAATGTCATTTTGTCACAGATACTAAAAGTTTTCGTAAAAGAAAATATAAGCGCAAAACTCTGACAGTTAAGTCTTTCATTTTTACAGAAAAATTTCGGTCAAGCACGGTGGCTCACGCCTGTAATCCCAGCACCTTGGGAGGCCGAGGCGGGCGGATCACGAGGTCAGGAGATGGAGACCATCCTGGCTAACACGGTGACACCCCATCTCGACTAAAAATACAAAAAAACAGCCGGGCGCGGTGGCGGGTGCCTGTAGTCCCAGCTACTGGGGAGGCTGAGGCAGGAGGACGGCATGAATCTGGTAGGCGGAGCTTGCAGTGAGCCAAGATCCTGCCACTGCACTCCAACCTGGGCGACAGAGCGAGACTCTGTCTCAAAAAAAAAAAAAAAAAAAACCCACAAAACTTTATGCAACTAAGTGACTTAAGTTCTGCAAGTTAGAAGTCAAAGGAAGAAAAAAGTCCAAAAAGGATATATGCTTTTGACAGCTACAAATAACAAAAAACCTGCCAATGATCTTCATGCAGAAATACTTAGCTGTACACACAGCAAGGGCTCAATAAAATGTTTTCAGAAGAAATGAAAATGAGACAAAGCCTTTCTTGGGTTTTACAAACCTTCTTGGTTTGTATACTAGAAAGTGCTATACGAAAAAAAGCAAGAAGCAACTCTCATGAAAATGCCTCTGGACAGAATGAAAACCCTGAGAGGACTCCCATAGTGTGACAGCAGGAAGGAAAACAACAAACAGCATCACTAAGAGCTGGAACACCAGACATAGTCTTGTCAGCAAACTAAGGAAATCAGAAATTTCCTGCCATCTTCAATCTACACCGATGGTAGATATCCGATGCTCCATTCCATCCCATCCGAAAAAGCTAGCACGGAGAAAATGTCAAAAAGGCCAGTTTAACTTAGAGTGGCAGCTGCTTCTAATTTAGAGGGTCTCCGGGGCGCCCAGCAGCCCAATGCGCCACAGCTCCCGGAAAGCAGCGGGGTAATACCAGAGCCAGGTAAAAAACGCAGAAGCCTTAGCCCCACCCCAGCCCCAGTTTCAAACTCTGGAGGCGGGGCCAGGATGAACATTTTTTTAGCCACACCTCCAGACGGTTCTTCAGCCCGCTCAAATTCAAAAACTACCGTTTCAGCTGCATTTAGGGCAAGGGGAGGCTGGAAAGTCGCCCAAAAAGAAAGTGAATGAGAGGCATAAGTTGTTAATACCATATACCTGGGCAGGTGCTAACTGCACGCCAACCCGACTGCAGCGCGGGAATGGAAGGAGGAAACGGGAGATTTGAAAAGATGCCCCCGCCCCTAGACACTGGGCGACCCGTGCCCTCGCGACCACCCCCTTGAGGCTCCGTCTTTACCAACGTGAGCAGCGTAGCAGCTTCTCCAGGCGGTCGAGCGCGGCGCGACTATGGGCCCAGGCCCCGCGACCATCCGGCTCCATGGCGGGCGCGGAACGAGGCTCGTTCCCGGAGCGGACCCTCGGCTGCCGGTTCCTCCGCTGCCGATTATCCGGCATCGCCCCGCCTTCGGGTGAAAGGCTCCTCGGGGAGCGAGAGGCAAGGAAGTCTCGGGAAACCGCAGGGAAGTTGCAGGCCAGCAACTCGAACTCGGCCGAGATCTTCCCGCGTCCGGCCCGAGAGGCCGCCAGAGGGGCGGGGCGCGCGGGGCGGGGCGGGGCACGGAGGCCGAAATGCTCCCAAACTAGAGACGCTCGGGGCACAGGGGCGGGGCCACGAGAGCCAGCGGCTGGCCGAGTGGGCGGGGCCTAGGGGTGGGGCTGGAGGCTGAAACTTTGCAAAGTCCCGGCGCGTGGGGCTCAGGGGCGGGGCCGCGAGAGCCGTGGGACCGAGGGGGCGGGGCCGGACGACTGAAACTTGCCAAAGTACCGGCGAGTGGGTCCTAGGGGCGGAGCGGCGAGAACACGCCGCGGGACGGAGGGGGCGGGGCCTGGGGGGGCGGGACAAGATGGGCGAAACCGAAGTCCCTGCGCGCGGGACCCAGGGGCGAGGCCGCCAGCGCACGCCGCTTGACCGAAGGGGCGGGGCCTGAGGGCGGGGCCGCAGTCGCCAGGCTGATGTTGGCGGGAGAGCTGGCGGGGCCTGAAACCGCTCTGGGCTGCCTGGAGGGATGAAGTCCAGGTGGAAAGTCAGTCGCGGTTTCCCGGGGTTATGACTCCAGGGACGCTCATCCGAACTTAATCGTTGGAACAGTGACCAACCCAGAAACTTTTAGTTGAGTGTTATTTATAAAAAGCGCTGTTTTGACTACTGTTGAACTTGGAAGAGCTTTGCCCACGATACTGAAGGTACCACTCTCTTTGTTGCTGACAAGGCAACCTTTTCTTTCCTCTCACCCCAGCTGTGGCGTATATTGTAACTGAGTAAAAATAAGAAAAGTTTGTGTCTAATTCTAACTAGTCACAAATATCAGCTCAAAGACATGTTTGAAAAGATCTGGTTTACTTTTAAAATATGACTGGTATAAAATTTCAAAAAAAGTTGTGTTTTTGTTTTGTTTTGTTAGAAAGTGTGTTCACCTTCCTCCTCTGGATCTTTCACTGATCACCGTGTTTTACAGTAAGACCTACAGAGCAACTCGTCATGCCTCCCTGCCGCCCCCCGAGTTTATTTCCAAGTCCTAGCATTTTTCCCCCTAACTTGTCTCGAATGCACCCATTTTCTCTCCGTCTCTGCTCCACAACATCCTCAGTTGCCTCATCCTCGCCTGGTTTCCTGTCGTAGCTTTCTAGCTGATATCCAAGTGTCTATCCAGGTCCCAGCCAGTTCCAAGACTGCGGTGTGGCCGCCTAAAACATTTCCAAACACAAAACTCATGGTGGCACTTCCCTTCCTTAAAACTCTTTAAAGTTTTTCGCTGCTCTTTGACTAGCCTCTTGTCAAAACCTCCTCTGGCCATCATGGTCCCAACCCCACAGTGCGTTCCCTTAGGTCATTAAAAGCCCCTGCAAATCCTAGTCTCTGATAAAACAGACTTTAAACCATCAAAGATCAAAAAAAAAAAAAAAAAAAAAAAAAAAAAAAAAAAAAGCCCCTGCACCTTGCTGCCTATGGCTTTTTGCACAAAGATTCACTATGGAACCTGGAATTGTCGTCCTCCCCATTCCTCATCCTTCAGAATACAGTTCAAATATCACTCCTTAAAGCTTTCCCTAGTTCCTAGACTAGATTCTCTCAGGTGCGTCATATCACCTGTGTATGTAGATACAATACACACACACGATTGTGTGCGTGTCCCCTTCTAGTTCAAAACCTCCAAAAGGCCAGAGACTGGCTGCATGTGACTCATTTCCCAATATAGCTTCATGTGGCACATGCAGTGCTTGGCTCCAAGCAGGTGCTCAGTGTTTGTTGAATAATTGGACTACCTCTACCCAAGCCAGACTCCGGCTTTAAGTGCTTTCGGGACCCTATGAAATGGGCATTAGTATCTGTTGTGTCACCCCCAAATTCATATGTCAAAAGCTGTAATCCCAGCGTGATGGTATTTGGAGGGGGCCTTTGGGAAGTAATTAGATTTAGATGGGGTTATGAGGGCAGAGCCCCATGATGGAATTAATGACCTTGTAAGAAGAGAGAGTTCTCTCTCTCCCCCACGTGAGGACACAGCAAGAATGCAAAAGAAGAGGGCCCTCGCCAAAACCCAGTCATACTGGCACCCTAATCTCAGACTTCTAGCCTCCAGAAATACCACAAATTTCTGTTGCTTAAGCCATCTAGATTATAGTATTTTGTTGTAACAACTAAGTGCTTGCTAATAAGAGGAGGCAGGTGTGGCTCAGAGATCTTAATTTACTTGCCCAAGGGGCTCAGCACATGCCTGTAGTCCTAGCTACTTGGGACGCTGAGGCAGGAGAATCACTTCAGCCCTGGAGTTCAAGGCCAGCCTAGGCAACATAGCAAGACCCCCATCTTTAGAGAAAAATAAGATTTGTAAAAGAAAAGCATACTTGCCCAGGATGGAGGCACAGATAAGAACAGCGGCAGAATATTAACCCAGATCTTTTTGATTAGTAATGGACCCAGTAAATTATGTTTTTGGTCTTTTGGGGGGGGTTTGAGACAAAGTCTCACTCTATTGCCCAGGCTGGAGTACAGTGGTACGATCTCAGCTCACTGCAGCTTCGAACTCCCGGGCTCAAGTGTCCCTCCCACCTCAGCCTCCCGAGTAGCTGGAAACTGTACAGGCACACCCCACCATGCCTACCTAATTTTTTAAAATTATTTGTAGAGACAGGGTCTCTCTATGTTGGCCAGGCTGCTCTAGAACTCCTGGCCTCAAGCAATTCTTCCGCCTCAGCCTCCCAAAATGCTGGGATTACAGGTGTGAGCCACTGTGCCTTGTAGCTCCACTGAATTATGAAAACTCAAGGAGTTTAAATAACTTGGCCAAAATCACACACTTGGTTAGAGTAAGCACAGCTAAATAAGGCTTTATTAAGTCTTTTAACTAAAACAATGATAGCACACAAACGAACCAATATTTAAAAAAAAAAAAAAAAAAACTCAGAGGCACCTAAGAAGTTAGTCCCTATTAGTCCTGTTAAGCCATTGCTTACTCTTTGTTGAGCGTGGGAGAAATCCAATTCTAGAAAATTTAAAATGGGTCGAGTGCGGTGGCTCACACCTATAATCCCAGCACTTTGGGAGGCCAAGGCAAGTGGATCACTTGAGGTCAGGAGTTCAAGGCCAGCCTGGCTAACATAGTGAAACCCTGTCTCTACTAAAAATATAAAAATTAGCCAGGTGTGGTGGCATGTGCCTATAATCCCAGTTAACTTGGGAGACTGAGGCAGAAAAATAGCTTGAACCCAGGAGGTGAAGGTTGCAGTGAGGCGAGATGGTGTCACTGCACTCCAGTCTGGGCAATAGAGCAAGACTGTCTCAAAGAAAAAGAAAGAAAGAAAGAAAAAGAAACAAAGCAAGAAAGAGAACTGAAAATGTTAAAACCTGGAGCGATACTGTGGTGTTAATGGAGTAAACTGAGGATTTCAGAGGACAGATTGTTCTACTTCTAAGCCCACTTTCACTAAATAATTGAGTGATTTAAACCAAGCCTTAAGCTGTCTGAGCATTAGTTTCCTTGTCTGCAAAATGGGGATAATATTTATTAGGTAGATTTGGAGTACTATTAAATAAGATGTAAGAGGACTATTAAATAAAATGTAAAGTCAGATACACCATAAGTACTCAATAAATGGTAACTGATTGAGGATGATTATTTATAATCAGTACTGTTAATGTTTCATCTACTAAAGAATAACACTGAACATTATAATCAACTTTTTTTTTATTAAAGGCACAGTTTTTTTTTTTTTTTTTTTGGGGGGACAGTCTTTTTCTTTCCCCAGGCAGGAGTGCAGTGGCACAATCTCAGCTCAGTGCAACCTCTGCCTCCTGGGTTCAAGGGGTTCAAGCAATTCTAACGCCTCACCCTCCCGAGTAGCTGGGGCTACAGGCGTGCGCCACTACACTTAGGGCATAATTTAACTGTGATGAGAGTAAACGAAAATTTCACATTTTGGTAAAATGCTTTGGGACCAGACATTTATAATTGGCATATTCATACCATGCTATTAAATTAATTATGATGCAGATACAATGAGTTCTTTCTACTGTCAGTTTCCTTTCTTCCTTTCTTCTGTCATTGTCCTATTCCCTCTCCCCAAGGGTCATGACATTCGTGGCAGCTGTTTAATAGTGGCCATAATGAAACTCATAAAGAGAATAAGCAGGTTTACTCTCCCATGTGCAACTTCCCCTTCCATTTTCTTCCTTCTAGCCTTGCTCTTCTACAGCTTAGCTTGCTGGTGCTTTGCCTTTAGTGGAGATGAGATGTTTGTTTTGAACCAACTCTTCCTCTTAACCCTGGATCCTGAGTTTCAAGGGCAAATTCCTTTTCCCATGGGGTACACCAACAATGTGTAAAATCCTGGAATTCTTGTCCCAGAGAAAAAGTTCTGCAGGGAACTCCAGTCATCAGCAGGGTCTCAGTAAAGCCATGGTTTAGGACATGAACAATGACCTCTTGTCACTTTAAAAAGTACTAAATGGTATCTTTTCTTTTTCAGAGTTTTCCCTGCAAGGACTTCCTGGGTACATAAAAGTTTAGTCTTGTTGCTCCGTTTCACTCCTAGTCTGTTCTCTTCCTAGTAAGCAGTATTCCCAAGTATCCTAGACTCAAAATCATCCATCCCTCCCCCAGTGTAACACTCTAGTCCTGGGTGGATTCTGAGGCATACAGATAAGCTTGCTTCAGCCTTATTTACCTATCCTCCTCTCTCCAGGTCTACTTACCCCTCATGCCCCCAACTGCTTCAGTTACCCTCTGTAGTGTTACCATGGTATGAAGGCATCTCCAGCCTTGATCTCTTTTCTTTTCTTTCTTTCTTTTTTTTTTTTTTAGAAGGAGTCTTGCTCTGTTGCCCAAGCTGGAATGCAGTGGCATGATCTTGGCTCACTGCAACCTCTGCCTCCCGGGTTCAAGTGATTCTCCTGCCTCAGCCTCCCTGATAGCTGGGATTACAGGCACACACCACCATGCCCAGCTAATTTTTATATTTTTAGTAGAGATGAGGTTTCACCATGTTGGCCAGGCTGGTCTTGAACTCCTGACCTCAGGTGATCCACCCACCTCGGCCTCTCAAACTGCTGGAATTACAGGCATGAGCCACTGTGCCCGGCCCCTTGATCTCTTTTCTGATCTTCAGGCTTAATATAACGATTTGTTGAAAATAGTCAAAATGCTGTTTTTTCTTCTGTTGTGTTATGAAGTGTTTTACAAAGAAGTAACTCTTCCTCATATTCACTTGGATAAACATATATACAAGCAAAATGGGATATCCATAATATGCAGACTACTCCAAAGGAGTGTAAAGATATCTCACAAATTCTTACCCTTATATTAATTCTTCTCTGACTTTTCATTATGGTATTATGCACTGGAATGGGCCACTTTGACTTCCTGAGAGCATTCTTTTTGTCAGATGCAAATTTTGTTTGCAAGGACCCCTCTATGAAATGTAGTTCCCCCCCAAAAAATGCAGTTTGAAACATTTGATAAGGATCGATTGAATGTGGTAATTGATGGACTAGAGCAGACCATCCCAGCATCTAGGACTGTGGTATGTGCTTTGCACATTTGCCTGAGCTTGCCTTTATATGATGCTGTTAAGGTAAAGTCATATGCTTTGTGCTGTTTTGTTTTTTTTTTTTTTTTTTTTCTGAAATTCAATGTGACGTAATAATTAAGTATACAGTGATTTGGAGTCAAGCGGAACTAAATTATAATCCTAGCCTTGCCATTTCCTACAGTTTCGTCCATTATGTAACCCATCTTAGAACTTAGTTTCATCTTTTGTAAATTTAGGATTAATGTATGTCAATCTCATACTCCAAGGGTTGTGGTGAGAAAGGAATTACAGTTTATGAAACTGTCCTAAACCGGAAGTGCAGCACAACCAATGGACATCCCTTTGCAATGGACTGTCCTAAACTTTAATACATATGTTAAAGCTTAAAACACAATAAGGGCACAACATATTTTTCCATTTTTAGGACTGGCGTTGTTGAGTTGCATGAAGCCAACTACACCTACTTATGATTTAGCCTATGAAAGAATACATATTCTAAGCCAGGAACCACTTATTCTGTGGCTATTGGAACAGAGATACTTACAGTAGCAATTCCTATGCAAATATAATGCAATAACCTTGAAAGGAAGCTTAAATCATATTTACTGATTATAATCTATTTTAGTATCATCTCAGATAAAGTATCCACCTGATTCATAACACCAT
This sequence comes from Rhinopithecus bieti, assembly GCF_001698545.2. Lineage (NCBI taxonomy): Eukaryota > Metazoa > Chordata > Mammalia > Primates > Cercopithecidae > Rhinopithecus > Rhinopithecus bieti. The sequence goes on from NW_016817730.1 coordinate 1,219,899, forward strand.
CGTTGGTATAATATTAGGATGTGACAATGAAAATGTTTATAATTTTGTTTCATTAACTTAAAGATCTTTTATTTACATCATTTTGTTGCTCATTTAAGAACAAAAAAAAGCCTAAGCAATTAAAAACAGTAATTTTGTTCTATGTACTAGAGACAATGTATATGAAGCAAACAAACCACCCATGAATATCATCATGATTAATGTGTATTTCAATCAGTTCGATTGTGTGTATATGTATTGATCAACTTATTGGCTGCAGTGTACTGTACTGAACCGTTTTAGCATGCCACAGTCTCTTTGACTAGTATATACAAACTCAGTCCCTATGTCATGTACACCTTGGCATTTAGTTTAGAATTACCCAAGTCTCTAGAAGCATCTAGATATTTTAAGATTGTTTTTGAAAGGATGTTAACTCCATTCTTGGGAACACCTGCCAAATTTCTGTCACAGGCTTAAAAGTAACTAGTCTAAGGGCATACTTACATTACTATGACCCCACAGTAGTTGTTTTAAAGGTTTTGGTATCTTCTGTACTTCCTGATCATTTATCAAATTCAATCTGACACAGATATTTCACTGGTCATTGTTTTTTGTTCAATAGACTTCAGAGTTCAGCCCATTCCACTGCCTTTTATTGCTTGCTATTTTTAAGGAGACACCTCAGTAGAAATCCCCTTTTTCTGTACAGTGTAATTACTGAAGCACATAAAGTGGTTATAACAGGAATTTATCACTTTCAGGTGGAAATACTCCCAGCCAAATAAAAGATAGAGTAGGAATGCCAGAAGCAATTTATAACAGGCTCACTGACATTTTGTGTTGAGAAGCTCTACCACTGAATAAGCATCAAGTCATAAATCTCCGTAAACGTGATTAAAGCAAGCAAGTTATACTTTGAGGGGATACTATAATAAAAGGATGCTGTGATGCAAAGCAGGAAAATTCTGTTGACAAAAATCACCAAAAACAGCTGTCAGTAAAATTTACAAACAGCTTGTTTTAAATTCTGTTGGATTCTAGCAGCTGTTTGTTTGCACATAAAATGTTCATTTAGGAAATGAGCATTGGCCCTAGTTTGGGTTCCATTGTGTTTCAAAATTCTGTAATCAGTTTAATCAAAATTCATGCAATAATTTAAATTTCTTTCAAAGCACAAGCAAGAAGTAACCAATATATTTAAATATGCCTCATATACAATTTGTGTTCAATAAATATGGGAATTAAAAAAAAGAATGACTATATACCATTATCTGTAAAAGCAATGATCAATTACAACTTGCATTTCAGGTTAATTTTTCTTCATCCATATATATTCTTTTAGAAATTATGCCTTGTTCGTATTGGACTCATTTTACTCATATTGGTAATAATCCTTAACAGCTCTTCAGCAATATATTTAGAATTTAGAACACTGACTTAAAATTTAATTACAATTATAAAGTCACTTTCTATGAGACATAGTCTGTTAAATTTTGCTCATGCCTTTAGTTACTTTTCTCACTATCTCAAAATATAGCCTACGTATTTTTTCATCTGCAAAGTAGGGATAACAGAAAATACTTTATTGCTATTATATGGATAAAATAAGCTAATACACTTAGAAAAGTGCTTGGAACATATTAAGTTCCTAATAAATGCTAGCATTTACCACTGTACAAAAAACTCTAGGTTCAAGAGTAATAAATTGATCAGAATTTTTTTTCAGGTAATAAGAGCATGTGTGTATATAGTGTATGTGTGTGTATTTATGTGTGTGTATATATATGTGTGTGTGTATATGTGTGTATATATGATATGGTTTGGCTGTGTCCCCACCCAAACCTCACCTTGAATTGTAGTAATACCCACGTGCCAAAGGTGGGGACAGGTGGAGATAATTGAATCATGGGGGTGGTTTCCCCCATACTGTTCTTGTGATAGCGAATAAGTCTCATGAGATCTGATGGTTTTATAAACAGGCATTCCTCCACACAAGCTCTCTTGCCTGCTGCCATGTAAGAAGTGACCTTGCTCCTCGTTCACCTTCCACCATGATTGTGAGTCCTCCCCAGCCATGTGGAACTGTGAGTCAATTAGACCTCTTTCCTTTATAAATTACCCAGTCTTGGGTATGTCTTTATTAACAACTTGAGAACAGACTAATACAGTATAGGTATATACACACACAATACACACATACCATTTTTAGGTATTAATTTGGGAAATTTGGAAGCAGAGTCAAACCAAAAAATCATAAAAATAACTATAACATTGTGTTCTCTTTATTCTTAAACCAAACACCACGATCATCTTTCCTTCCCTGATTTTCCTCAAATCACTGAGAAAAATATACTGCTTTGGTTATATTTTCTAGAAAAAAAGTCTGTATAATCCAGATTCATCATCTAATCCTAACAATCACCCAGTAGTATAGACACCATTACCCGGTTTGACAGAAGAGGAAAAGGGACTTCAAGCTATTTAGTGACTTTTCCAAAAACATACAGCTTACAGATAGCAGAGCAAGGAAATAGATCCAGGTTTGCCTGACCTCAAAACCCAAGCACGTAAGTAGCACATAACCTAGTTTTAATTACGTTCAACTTCAGAAAAGGATGTTATTTAAATCCCAGTCAGTTGAAATATGAGTTCATACCCATTTTCAGCACAATTATACATTAATTGCAAAGCTTATTATAGTCTCTCTCAGAGAATTTAGTGCCTAGTTATTGACAAGACTATGCAAGACATAATATAAATAAGACATTATAATTAAGTGTTCAATTCTGTGAACCACATAAAGTATCACAAAAGGTGTCATGGGAGAGAATCCTTACAATTGCTTAATGAAGATTGGAAAGGTCATGGATATCTTTGAGTGTGGGAGAGGTGAAAGTGGGAGTTAAGTCATAGGTTTGACTAGTAGAATGGAGGAGGAAAATTATTTTAGATGGGCAAAATCGTAGGAATGCAGGCACACAAATGATAGGGAACATCACTACCAGTTTGACTAGAGCAAAAGTGTTGATTGAAGCGTATAAAATTACTGGTTTTGTAGATCAAAAATGGTCAGACAACAGCAATTTCATCTGGCTCAACCTAATACCTATTATATAGTAGTGATTATAGTTAGTACATAGCTAAATGTAATAAGGAACTCCTAGAATTTGGGGAAGGATCAGTGAAAAGTCACTTTCTGAGAGGGAAGCTAACAGCTGTCAATAAATAATGGCTGAGATTTTTATCTGCTCATATATGTCACCCTAAGAGATTTGGAAATACGGTGCTTAGCTATTCAAAGAAAAGTCCCATTGCAATCAAAGCAAATAGAGTAAAATTGAAGCCCGGAAATATTTTTTTTAAAAGCTTGCCTTTCAGAGCAACTTGAGCCAGGGAGTAAATATTGAGTCACATTATTAATAACAACCCACATTTATATAGCTTTGCCATCCACCAGTGGTGTGTGCTAGCTGGCATGTTTAGGTTCACAAGAGCCATTTATTAAATTTTCAGGAATTTTTAGGAGTTTTGCCAGCTGTTTGTTAAATGTTGCCATTATTTAAAATTATATTATGTGAACTTAGAATTAATAATTTTTTAAAGCAAAGGTAATAAATATTAAAAACTCACTTCCTATTTTACTACATTTACTTGTTGTCTATGCTCTTGAAGTTATTTACATTTTTTTCTATTCCTATAGTAGGAATGCTATAGTATATGATGGTGTGCTCTTGCACATCTTATCAGCTTCACATTCAGTGACATCCCTTTGGTAGCTTGAAATCAGCCACGGTGAGAGTATTTACAACAGGAATATCTGTGTAGGGCTTAATTACGGCTTAATATATTCCTTCGTTGATTGTTTATTCTAGATATAGATGAATAAAATGTAATAATGCAGAATACATTTACTTTTGTATCTTGAAATCAGCCACAGTGAGAGTATTTACACCAAGACTATTGTTGTAAGGCTTAATGAGTGCTTAATATATTCTTTCTTTCTTTCTTTCTTTCTTTCTTTCTTTCTTTCTTTCTTTCTTTCTTTCTTTCTTTCTTTCTTTCTTTCTCTCTCTCTCTCTCTCTCTCTCTCTCTCTCTCTCTCTCTCTCTCTCTCTCTTTCTTTCTCTTTCTCTCTTTCTCTCTTTCTTTCTTTCTTTCTTTTTTTTTGAGATGGAGTCTTGTTCTGTGGCCCAGGCTGGAGTGTAGTGGCCTGATTTGGGCTCACTGCAAGCTCTGCCTTCCAGGTTCACACCATTCTCCTGCCTCAGCCTCCCAAGTAGCTAGGACTACAGGCACCCACCACCACGCCCGGTTAATTTTTTGTATTTTTTTTTAGCAGAGACAGGGTTTCACCATGTTAGCCAGGATGGTCTCGATCTCCTGACCTCGTGATCCGCCCACCTTCGCCTTCCAAAGTGCTGGGATTACAGGCGTGAGCCACCGCGCCTGGCCAATATATTCTTTCATTGATTGTTTAGTCTAAATGTAGATGAGAAAAATCTAATAATACAGATTACTCTTAAATATATATCATGTCCGCCATGGCAAAAGAAATATATTATGGACGTTGGGGACTCAGGAGGAAGGTGGGAGTGGGGTGAGAGAGTAAAGACTACGCGCTGGGTACAGTGTATACTGGTTGGATGACAGGTGCACCAAAATCTCAGAAATCACCACCAAAGAACATATTCATGTAACCAAAACCACCTGCTTCCCAAAAACTATTGAAATAAAATACCGTTTAAAAATGTTTAAAAAGTATATCATGTCTATAGATGTTGTATCGTGAATAGGCACAAAAATTGGTGATATATATCTATGTATAGATAGATGTATAGTTTTTTTATGTCTATAGATGTTGTATTGTAAATAGACACAAAATTGGTGATGTATATCTATATCTAGATCGATATCTATATCTATATCTGTTTTTTGAGAGAGAGTCTCACTCTGTCATCCAGGCTGGAGTGCAGTGGCACCATCTTGGCTCACTGCAACCTCTGCCTCCTGGGTTCAAGTGATTCTCCTGCCTCCACCTCCCAAGTAACTGGGATTACAGGCACCTGCCACCACACCCAGCTAATTTTTGTATTTTAGTAGACACGGGGTTTCACCATGTTGGCCAGGCTGGTCTCGCACTCCTGACCTCAAATGATCCGCCCACCTCGGACTCCCAGAATGCTGGGATTGCAGGCATGAACCACTGCACACAGCCTAAAATTGGTGACATATTCTTTCAGTATTCAACTTGCAAGCAAATCACATCATTGGTGAACAAGTTTCACTTCTGTCTGACTCTAATACAAATAATAACCAACATATATGTTGCAGCTATACTCAGAATGCTCATTGTTCAACATTTACCAGCATATCAGTGCATCTACCTATTATGTCCAGTTGTGTCTATCCTGCCTACCACCATGTGGAAATCTCAGGGTGTGTTTGACATTTAGTCGCAATCACAGTGCTGTTGGCACAACATGGGATCCAGACTTTCCGTCCTCTCAGGATCTGTCTCTGAGCTCCATAGTGATGTTTATCGCCTCGACTCAGAAGCTTGGCATGCTGACTGAGCACAGTGACTCGCCTGTAATTCCAGCACTTTGGTAGGCTGAGGCACGCGGATCAGCTGAGATCAGGAGTTCGAGACTAGCCTGGCCAACATGGTGAAACACCATCTCTACTAAAAATACAAAATTAGCCAAGCATGGTGGTGCGTACCTATAATCCCAGCTACTCAGGAGACTGAGACAGGAGAATCATTTGAACCTGAGAGGTGAAGGTTGCAGTGAGCCGAGATCATGTTATTGCACTCCAGCCTATGCAAAAAGTGAAACTCCTTCTCAATAAATAAATTAATTAATTAATTAAATTAAAGAAGCTTGAAGCTTGGCATGCTCTGAGGTCATGAGCTCCTTGCTCCTTCAAGCCCCTCAGCCCCTCCAGTCCAAAACTGTCTGTAGGTGCTGCCTTTACAAGGTACTCCATTTCCACCCAGCTGTGCTAAAATAGGGAGTGTGGCTTTTCCCATTTTTGTTTCTATTCAAATAATTTAGTGCTGCCAGAGCCTTCATTATTTTTCAGAAGTGTGCAAAATTGGCTCATGTGGTTTTGTGCATTTTCCATTCATATCACAAATACATGAGGTGCTGGTTTGGAGGAACACTTTCTACCCCACTTTTCCTTCTTTATGTGTTTCACCAACTCACACATTATATATTTAACTTGTGTAATTTATTGTCTATCTTTATGCAATACCTGCTTCAAGAAAGCATGAATTTTTGTCTGTACATTGGTATATCCCCAGTACCCAGGACAGCACCAGGGATGGAATAGGTGTAGGAATGAATGAATGAGGACAGAGTGAAGACACATGCTGTAGTCAAAATCAGCTTGGCCGTTAGATGCTAAGATACTATTTCCAGACCAAAATTGCTCTTTTCTCTTAGGAGAAGGCTTCCCCACTACCCCTAGAGATTTCCAGATATTTGTGCCCTTTAAACTCTCTAAAATGATTGAATTTTTCTGGCTCTTGGTGAGTAGTACTGCTTAGGTTTATACAGGTGGAGAGAAAGCTTCCTCTCCACCTGCTGAAGTTTCACTACAATAGACAGATTAATAGAAGAAAAAGGCATGCAAATTTATTTAACATGCATAAACATAGGAACCATTTAAAATATGAGATTCAAGGAAGAGCCAGATGGTTGATGCTACCCTCTTCATTAATAGACAAGGAAATATGAGATATAGTCAATCGTGAGGAATGGTAAATGATTTTCAGGGGAAATGGATGAACCCCAAGAACAATGGCCTGGGATGAAGTTTCTCAGAGTTCTGGGGGAGGTGGCAGGATGATGAGTGGCTGAGCTTCACTGGGAAAATATGCAAATAGTCTTGTGGGTAAGTAATCTCTCAAAGCTGCCATCAGAGAAGAGATTAAAAGCCTGGGCATGGTGCTCATCCCAGTCTGTTCTTTTCTCCAGTGGTTGATCTTTCCTGGTCATTTGATGAGATTTGTAGGAAGCGGGTCTTAAGACAATTGCATTTCTTTTGGAAAGAAGCTTCCCTAGTCGGATAAGGAAATCTTAGAATCTTTCCTGGTACTTTGAGCAAGGAAATGGGTCAGAGAGACAGAGTGGTTGGGGAAGGTCAGAGAGAGACCTTAGTTCTGACGCTCATTTCTGAGGCCTTTCAGTTTTCTTTAATTCACAGCACTCAGCTTGTCAATGTGGCATATTTTAGGATATTTTCTGCACCCCAGTAGATTCACTCTACTTCTTCTCTTCCCATTGTCTGAAGAAAAATAAAACCTAGGAGTGTATAAAATCAAAAGTTTAAGAAAAATTCATTTTCTTAACATGACAGATCAGATTTCTTTTGTGGGATGGTTTGGGAAAATTCTTGATTAGATGCTTGGCTAAGGCTGGGCATGATGGCTCATACCTGTAATCCCAGCACTTTGGGAGGCCAAGGTGGGCAGATCACGAGGTCGGGAGTTCGAGACCAGCCTGGCCAACATGGTAAAACCCCGTCTCTACTGAAAATACAAAAATTATCTGGGTGTGGTGGCTGGTGCCTGTAATCCCAGCTACTCAGGAGGCTGAGGCAGGAGAATCACTTGAACCGGAAGGCGGAGTTTGCAGTGAGCCGAGATCATGCCACTGCATTCCACCTTGGCCAACAAGAGCGAAACTCCATCTCAAAAAAAAAAAAAAAAAAAAAAAGTTGCTTGGCTAAGAGGGGAATTAGCAGAATCCAAAGTAACTTTCCATGAGGCAAAGAGAGAGAAATTAAGTTTAAGGCATGGGAAGGAGGAAGAGAAGAAAGAGGGTGGTGGGGCAAAGAGAGGAATCAATATGTCATAATCATAGACTGGGCTTGAATCTATTAAAAGCAGCCAGGGAAAATCCCAGGATTGGGGTAGCTGAGAACTTTAAGAATTATGGAATGTTTTTAGCTGAATATAGGATTGCTATGGAAACAAATCTGAAGTCTATGGATTTATGAGGGCTGGCCCCTGGAAAATGCCATGTTAGCCATGTACCTGAGTATAAAGGTGAAGATGTTTCTTGCCTCACCAGGCCTCTTTTGTGCAAGTGAAGTAGCTGTACACATTATATATAGATCATCATGATGTGATGAAAGAAGGGAGGAAGGGAAGGAGAAAAGAAAAGAAAGGAAGGAGGCAGGACCCAGCAATCCAGAACCTGGAAATAATTGGGAAAGTAATATTGCCAGCAAAGATGGTGCCTGCTGAAAGGTCAGATTTGTGAGAGTCAGGTTTGAAATCTAATCCTTTGTTTTATCTCAGTAAGGCTGGGTGAAGGCTTCTATTTTTTTGTTATGTTTTTTAATATCAGAACAACAATACATCCTGCTCCCAAGGGGAAACGTTTTGCTCCCAAACAAGATGGGCAAGATAGATACGGTACTAGGTGTTTCAGCTTTCCAATTACCTCACTCGCTGAACTGTCCAGCCAGCCTATGAAATGCGTGCTTATCATTCCAGAGGCAAGACATGACAGTCTTTATGGGTAACATATTACCTGAATTTTTTTCTGATCGTATTATCTTCTCAATAGAGTTCTGTTTTCACACTCAGTGACTTGATGTCGAAGATTTTCACATGTTTCAAGCTTATTGCTTTAGGTGAAGGAGGATGCTGTGATAACAGTAATTATAAGAACCAAGAACAGAAAAGGAAAATATTATTTGTTTTCCGACTATTTTCAATGGTTAGGAGTATTTAAAATAAAAGGAAAATACATGTTAAAATGTATATGTTTTTAAAAGAATGTATAAGCATTTTGGGGGGGACAAAAGATAAACAAAAGGGATGGGATAACTACTAATGAATAGGAAAAAAAGAACTAGGGCAGCAGTGTTGTTGGATCTGTAACATGTTTATTCAAGCCCTGGCCCTCCCATTTGCTTTACTTTTTTTTTTTTTT
>NW_016817731.1:0-1279 GCF_001698545.2 Rhinopithecus bieti
AAACTAGAAAAGGGTTTTGGAGAAACTGCTTTGTGATTATTGTATTCATCTCACAGAGATACAGTTTTTGTTACATTAAGCAGTTTGCTAACACTGTTTTCGTGGAATCTGCCATGGGATATTCCAAGGGCGTTGAGTCCTATGTTGAAAAAGTAAATATCCTTAGATAAAAACTGGAGAGAAGGCTTCTGAGAAACTGCCTTGTGATGTGTGCATTCATTTCCCCGAGCTACACCACACTTTTCATTGAGAAGTTTTCTAACAATATTTTCGAGGAATCTGCAATTAGCTACACGGTAGCGCATCGAGGCCTTTGTTTAAATAGGAAATATCCTCGTATAAGAACAAGAAATAAGCTTTCTGAGAAACTTCTTTGTGATGTGTGAATTCATCTCACAGAATTACACCACTCTTTCCTGGAGGAGTTTGCTTGCAGTATTTTTGGGGAATCTCAAGAGTGATATCTTGGATAGCACAGAATCCTATGGTGTGAAATGAAATATCCTCAGATAAAAACTGGAGAGAAGCCTTCTCAGAAACTGCTTTGTAATGTGTGAATTCATCTCAGAGAGTTACACCTTTGCTTCATTGAGAGGTTTGCTAACACTGATTTCACAGAATCTGGAATGAGATATACGGGAGTGCCTTGAGGCCCATGTTTAAAAAGGAAATATCATCGGATGAAAAGAAGAAAGAAGCTTTCTGAGAAACGGCTTTGTGAAATGTGAATTTATCACACAGAGTTACACTATTCTTTCAAGGAGCAGTTTGCTAGAACTGTATTTGTTCAATTGGAGAAGGGATAGTTTGGATCACTCTGAAGCCTATGGTAATAAAGGAAATATCCTCAGATAAGAATAGAAAAGGTTTTTCAGAAACTGCATTGTGATGAGTGTATTCCCTTCACAGAGATACACTTTTCGTTACATTGAGCAGTTTGCTAACACTATTTTTGTGGAATTAGCCATTTGATACTCCAAGGGCATTGAATCCTATGGTGAAAAATTAAACATCCTTAGATAACAACTGGAGAGAAGCCTTCTGGGAAACTACTTTGTGATGTGTGAATTCATCTCATAGAGTTACACCATTCTATTCCTTGAGAAGTTTCCTAACAATATTTTCCTGGAATCTGAATGAGATATACGGTAGAGCATTAAGGACTGTAAGATCCTCAGATAAAAACAAGAAAGAAGTCTTCTGAGAAACTGTTTTGTGATGTGTGAATTCATCTCACAGAGTTACACCACTCTTTCATGGAGGAATTTGCTAGCACTGT
>NW_016817732.1:0-1330 GCF_001698545.2 Rhinopithecus bieti
GGTTATTATGGCCTAAAATATATATATATATATATACACATACACACACACACACTCATATATATAAGCATATATATATATATATGTATATATATGTATATGTATATAAGCATATATGTATATGTATGTATATGTATATAAGCATATATGTATATGTATATATATGTATATGTATATAAGCATATATATATATACCTCTGTAACTTTGAATGGGAGGAGTCTGATGTGATAATTTGAAAGATTGTTTAGCTTGACCCAGGACCTATCATGAGCTAAAGTAAAAGCTTGGCCTGGGATGCAGGTTACTGAAGTCATGATTCATATATGTTGAGCAAACAGTCCAAAACAAAAAGAAAGATTCCAGCCGGTATCCACTAGATCCCACTGATTTTATGTGCACAGAGAAAACAAAAGAAACTTTATTTTCTGGAAGCTCTCTGAGCATACAGAAAACAGAATTTATATGCCAGGCATTGTTTCCCTCATCTGAGCCAGCGGGAGGTTTGTACAAGCTTTTATCTGAATGGACTGCAGGTCCTACCATCTGTTTCACTACAGCCATGTTTTCAGGCACAATCTTCTGTGTTAGAACTCTTACTGGTGTCCCCGTTTTTTTTTTTTTTTTGGTCTGATTATTACATCATGTTGGAATCAGGCCCTTACATGTGGACTGGGGGTCTTCCAGGGACCATTTCTCTGCTGTTTGTATAAGGAAAACTAGCTAAGCTGTGTTTGTCATTCCTCACAAATGAAAACTCTGTCTGCTCTTAGGAGATTGGGCATTGGTCTTTCTGTATACTTTCTGCAGGAGAAGAATTTTGGGTAGAAAACAGTAGGTAGGATTCTACTGAGAGCTGGTTAAGTGTTTGTAGAAGACGGACATGTTAATGAAAGGTTTTACTGGCATTACATTTTAAAGCATGTTAAACTTTAGGGAAAAAAATCAGTCTGGATTATTAGAAAATGCATATCACAACTAGCCAAGGAGAGTAGTTCAAGGCTGCTGACCTGACTGGAAAACTGTTGGATATATACATATATCCAATCCAATGCTAAGATTTGGTTACATGATACTTGCTTTACTTAGCTTTGTTCATTTGATCCCTCAAAACAATATTCTGTTAGAGGAAACCTATTTTGCTTTATTATCTGTAAATATTTATAGAATGCTGGTCCAGAAGTAGAATATTGTTATACATTTGTCTATTACTTACATCTTTCTCTTTTCCCAGAGCTGTAGCAGGACATCACCAGTTGGCTTACAGGAGGAAAAGAAAAAAAGATTAATTTAAATTTTAGGAAAACTTGAAAACAGCTTATGAGATAAGAA
>NW_016817733.1:0-2023 GCF_001698545.2 Rhinopithecus bieti
AATGAGAACAGTTGGACACAGGGGGGGGAACATCACACACTGGGGCCTGTCGTAGGGTGGGGGGAGGGCGGAAGGATAGCATTAATACCTAATGTAAATGATGAGTTAATGGGTGCAGCACACCAACATGGCACAAGTATACATACGTAACAAACCTGCACGTTGTGCTGTACCCTAGAACTTAAAGTATATAAAAAAAAAATTAGCCGGGTATGGTGACCCGTGCCTGTAATCCCAGCTTCTCCACAGACTGAGGTGGAAGGATCGCTTGAGACTGGAGGGGTGGAGGTTGCAGTGAGCCAAGATCGCACCACTGCACTCCAGCCTGGGTAACAGAGCAAGACCCTGTATCAAAAACGAAAATGAGATAGCTGCTGTTTTCTGGGCTATTTCATTACATTATTCAGCAGCCTGATTCTCATTTTCTTTTAATTTTTATTTATTTATTTATTTTTGAGATGGAGTCTCGCTCTGTCGCCCAGGCTGGAATGCAGTGGCACAATCTCTGCTCGCTGCAATCTCCACCTCCCGGGTTCCCGCAATTCTCTGTCTCAGCCTCCCGAGTAGCTGGGATTACAGGCGCCCACCACAACGCCCGGCTAATTTTTTGAATTTTTAGTAGAGGCGGAGTTTCATCATGTTGGCCAGGCAGATCTTGAACTCCTTGACCTCGAGATCCACCCGCCTCAGCCTTCCAAAGTGTTGGGATTATAGACGTGAATCACCGCGCCTGGCACTATTTATTTATTTATTTATTTATTTATTTATTTATTTATTATCGTTATTCTTTTTTGAGTTGGAGTCTCGCTCTGTTGCCCAGGCTGGAGTGCAGTGGCACAGTCTTAGCTCACTGGAAGCTCCACCTCCCGGGTTCACGCCATTCTCCTGCCTCAGCCTCCCGAGTAGCCAGTGACCACACCCGGCTAAATTTTTTTTTTTATTTTTAGCAGAAATGGGGTTTCACCCTATTAGTCATGATGGTCTCGATCTTCTGACCTCATGATCTACCCGCCTCAGCCTCTCAAAGTGAGGGATTATAGGCATGAGCCACGGCACCCGGCCTATTATTTTTTTTGAGACAGAGTCTCACTGTGTTGCCTAGGCTGGAGTGCAGTGGTGTGATCTCGGTTCACTGCAACCTCTGCCTCCCGGGTTCAAGCAATTCTCCTGCCTCAGCCTCCCAAGTAGCTGGAATTACTGGTATGCACCACCACACCTGGCTAATTTTTGTATTCTTAGTAGAGACAGGGTTTTGCCATGTGGGCCAGGCTGGTCTCAAACTCCTGACCTCAGGTGATCCGCCCGCCTCTGCCTCCCAAAGTGCTGGGAATACAGGCATGAGCCACTGTGCCCAGAAGGTCTTTGTTTTTGACATTTTCTACTCTTTCTTTTCTTTCCTTCCCTCTCCACCCCCTCCCAATTCTAGGACTCCTAGTTCTTTCTTACTGAGAGTAGGGGAACAGCGGTGAGCATATTGCCACAAGGTGGCACTGCTGGTCCCACAAGGGGGGGGGGGGTGGTTCCTGTCTGGCACAGGTGTTCCCTGTCTCTCCTCTGACCCTGCCTTCCCTCCATCCATCCATCCGTTTTCAAGCATGTCCTATTGAGTGTGAGCCAGGTCAGCAATTCACTGGATATGCAGTCATTCAACAAACAATTATTAAGCATCTGCTGTGTGCCATACTGTGCTGGGCAGCCCTGGAGACAGACACAGGATGGCAGAATTGTACTAAGACTTTTGGGACCTGGCCGGGTGCGGTGGCTCACACCTGTAATCCCAGCACTTTGGGAGGCTGAGGCGTGTGGATCACCTGAGGTTAGGAGTTTGAGACCAGCTTGAACAATATGGTGAAACTCCGTCTCTACTAAAAGTAAAAAAAAAAAAAAAAAAAAAAAAATTAGCCAGGCGTGGTGGCGCATGTCTGTAATCCCAGCTACTCGGGAGGCTGAGACAAGAGAATTGCTTGAACCCAGGAGTCGGAGGTTGCAGTGAGCCAAGCTCATGCCACTGCGCTCCAGCCTC
>NW_016817734.1:0-860 GCF_001698545.2 Rhinopithecus bieti
CCGTCAAAAAAAAAAAAAAAAAGGTACATGTTACCAAGAATGTTCCACTGATACCCATAGTATCCTTGGATACACCATAATATAGTGAACAATTTACCCACTGTGGGATATGTCATTTATCATTTGTAAAGAATTTCCTTTTTTTTTCTTGAGACAGTCTCGTTCTGTCACCCAGGCTGGAGGGCAGTGGCACGATCTTGGCTCACTGCAACCTCTGCCTCCTGAGTTCAGGTGATTCTCCTGCCTCAGCCTTTCCAATAGCTGGAATTACAGGCACCTGCCACCATGCCCGGCTAACTTATTTTTTATTTTTAGTAGAGACAGGGTTTCTTCTCCATGCTGGCCAGGCTGATCTCAAACTCCTGGCCTCAAGTGATCCGCCCGCCTCAGCCCCCCAATGTGCTGGGATTACAGGCATGAGCCACAGCTCCAGGCCATTTGTGAAGAATTTCTGAAGGAAGCTTTCGGTTTTCTGTTTCTCCTAGTGTTTTCAGCTCCTCGGCTCCTTGCTGTGGGAGCTATAGTAAAATTAAAATAGCTGAACTCAGTGCATCTTGATTTATTCCCTTAGGTAGGTGATCTAGAAACAGATTCATACATGTATATTTCTATCGCTGTATCACTAAGCTTGGCTGGATGGAAAGTTATTTTTATTGAGTACACTATTTTGTTTTCAGGTTTTTGTTGTTGTTGTTGTTAATTCAGAACCCAGTATAACTTACTACATTTCTATTAAAACCTTAGGTTTTAAAACTCGTTTTTCATAGAGGTCTAAAGAGGCGTTTCTCTCTCCCTCTTTTTTTTTTTTTTTGTCTCTAGCATAACCACTTTAAAATTTCATTTTTTAAAAGCTTCATTTG
>NW_016817735.1:0-960 GCF_001698545.2 Rhinopithecus bieti
AAAACCAAAAGAAGCTTTATGAGAATCTGCTCTCTGATGTGTGAATTCAACTCAAAGATTTACAGTGTTCCTTTCATTGAGCAGTTTGCTAACACTGTTTTCTTGGAATCTTCCATGAGATATTTAGAGCGCATTGAAGCTTATTATGAATAAGGAAATATCCTCAGACAAAAATTAGAAAGAAACTTTCTGAGAGACTGTTCTGTGATTTGTGAATTCATTACACCGAGTTACATGATTCTTTTCATGGAGCGGTTTGGTAACCCTGTATTTCTGGAATTTGAGAAGGGATAATCTGGATCGCATTGAAGCCTACGGTGACAAAGGAAATATTCTCAGATAAAAAATGAAAAGAAGCTATCTGAGAAACTAGATGCTTTGGGATGTCTGAAATCATCTAACACAGTTACACTGTTCTTTTTAATGAGCAGTTTGCTAACACTACTTTCTTGGAATCTGCAATGGTATATTTTGGAGTGCACTGAAGCTTATAGTGACAAAGGAAATATCCTCAGACGATAACTAGAAAGAAACTTTCTGAGAAGTTTCTGAGAAACTCCTTTGTGATATGTGAATTCGTCTCAGAGTTGCATGATCCTGTTCATGGTTTAGTTTGGTAAAACTCTATTTGGGGAATCTGAAAAGGGATATTTTGGATCACATTGAAGCCTATGGTGACAAAGGAAATATATAAACATTAGAAGATGTCTCAGAAACTGCTATAAGACGTGTTAATTCATCTAACAGCATAACACGATTCTTTTTTTTCAATATTTTCATTTCTCTTATTATTTCTTTTTTTTAATTTTTTTATTTTTTTTATTTTTTTCAGGTTTTCTTTTATTTATTTTGTTTTTTATTTTATGAGATAGAGGTTTGTTCTTGTTGCCCAGGCTGGAGTGCAATGGCACAGTCTTGGCTCACTGCAACCTCTACCTCTGGGATTCAAGCAATTCTCCT
>NW_016817735.1:4539-13884 GCF_001698545.2 Rhinopithecus bieti
AATAGTCAGGACCCTCAGCTGTAGGTCTGTTGGAGATTGCTTGAGGTCCACTCCAGACCCTGTTTGCCTGGGTATCAGCAGCAGAGTTTGCAGAAGATAGAATATTGCTGAACAGCGAGTGTACCTGTCTGATTCTTACTTTGGAAGCTTCCTCTCAGGGGTGTACTCCACCCTGTGAGGTGTGGGGTGTCAGACTGCCCCTAGTGGGGGATGTCTCCCAGTTAGGCTACCCAGGGGACAGGGACCCACTTTAGCAATCTGTCCCTTCTCAGATCTCAACCTCCGTGTTGGGAGATCCACTCCTCTCTTCAAAGCTGTCAGACAGAGTCGTTTGTGTCTGCGGAGGTTCTGCTGCCTTTCTGTTGTTTTTTTTTTTTTCAGCTGTGCCCTTTCCCCAGAGGTGGAGTTTACAGAGACAGGCGGGTTTCCTTGAGCTGCTGTGAGCTCCACCCAGTTCGAGCTTCCCAGCGGCTTTGTTTACCTACTTAAGCCTCAGCAATGGCGGGCACCCCTCCCCCAATCTCGCTGCAGCCGTTTCGGTTAGATCGCAGACTGCTGTGTTAGCAATGAGGGAGGCTCCATGCAGCTCATCACCAGCAAAGGATCAAAGCTGGTCAGAGAATGACTTCGACGAGATGAGAGAAGAAGGCTTCAGTCCATCAAACTTCTCAGAGCTAAAGGAGGAATTATGTACCAGCGCAAAGAAGCTTTCTGAGAAACTACTTTATGATGTGTGAATTCATGTCAGAGAGTTACATTGCTCTTTTCATTGAGCAGTTTGCTAACACTGTTTTCTTGGAATCTGCAATGGGATATTTTGGAGTGCATTGAAGCCTATGGTGACAAAGGACATATCCTCAGATAAAAACTAGAAAGAATCAATCTGAGAAAGTTCTTTGAGATGTGTGAATTCATCTCACACAGTTACAAATTTCCTTTCATGGGGCAGTTTTCTAACACAGATTTTTTGGAATCTATAAAGGGATACAAGGGAGCGCATTGAGGCCTATATTGAAAAGGAAATGTACATAGGGAAAACCAAAAGGAAGCTTTCTGAGAAAATGCTTTTTGATGTGTGAATTCATCTTACAGAGTTACACCATTCTTTTCACAGAACAGATTGATAACACTGTTTTCGTGGAGTCTGCAATAGGATATTTGGGAGCACATTGAAGCCAATGGTGACAAAGAAAGTATAATCAGATAAAAACGAAATAGAAGCTTTCTGAGAAACTGCTTTGTAATGTGTAAATCCAGTTCAGACTGTTACACTTTTCTTTTCATTGAGCAGTTTGCTAACACTGGTTTCTTGGAATCTGCAAAGGGATATTTTTGAGCTCACTGAGGCCTGTAGCGAATAAAGAAATATTCTCAGTTAAAACTATAAAGGAACTTTCTGAGGAACTGTTTTGTGATGTGTGAATTCATCTCACAGTGGTACACAATACTTTTCATTGAGCAGTTTGATAACACTGTTTTCTTGGAATGTGCAATAGTGTATTTGGGAGTGCATTGAAGCCTGTGGTGACAAAGGAAATATCCTCAGATGAAAAACAAAAAGAAGCTTTCTAAGAAACTGCTATGTGATGTGTTAATTCATCTTACAGAATTACATGATACTTTTCGTGGAGCAATTTGGTCACACTGTTTTTGGGGAATCTGCAAATGGATATTTTGAATCATATTGAAGCCTAAGGTGACAAAGGAAATATCCTCAGTTAAAAACTAGAAAGAAGTTTTCTGAGAAACTGCTTTGTGATGCCTGAATTCATCTCACAGAGTTACACTGTTCTTTTCATTCAGCAGTTTGCCTACACTTTTCTTGGAATCTGCAAAGGGATATTTGGCAGCACATTGAGGCCTATGGTGAAAAAGGACATATCTCCATAGGAAAACTAGAAAGAAGCTTTCTGAGAAACTGCTTTGTGATGTATGAATTCATCTCAGAGAGTTACACTCTTCTTTTCCATGAGCAGTTTGCTAAGACTGTTTTCTTGGAATCTGCAATGGGAAATTTAGGATCACATGGAAGATTATGGTGACAAAGAAATTATCGAGAAACTGCTTTGTGATGTGTTAATTCATCTCACACGGTTACATGATTCTTTTCATGGATCAGTTTGGTAGTACTTTTTTGGGGGAATCTGAGTTGAGATATTTTGGATCACTTTGAGGACTGTGTTGACAAAGGAAATATTCTCAGGTTAAAACTAGGAAGAATCTTTCTGAGAAAGTTCTTTTTGATGTGTGAATTCATCACACAGAGTTACACCTTTCCTTTCATGGATCAGTTGGCTAACACTGTTTTCGTGGAATCTGCAAAGGGATATTTACGAGTACATTGTATCCTGTGGTTAAAAAAGAATTATCCTCAGATAAAAACTAGAAAGAAGTTTTCCGAGAAACTTCTTTGTGATGTGTGAATTCATTTCACAGAGTTACACTGTTCTTTTTGGTGAACAGTTTGCAAACACAATTTTCTTGGAATCTACAATGGGATATTTTGTAGTGCACTGAATCTTAAGGTGACAAACGAAATATCATCATATAAAACTAGAAAGAAGCTTTCTGAGAAACGGCTTTGTGATTTGTGAGTTCATCTCACAGATCAGATTTACATGATTCTTTTCATGGAGCACATTGGTACCACTGTTTTTGTGGAATATGAAAAGGAATATTTCTGATTGCATTGAAGCCTATAGTGATAGAGGAAATATCCTCAGAATAAAACTAGAATGAAGTTTTTTGAGAAAGTTCTTTGTGATGCGTGAATTCAACTCACAGAGTTACAACTTTCTTTTCATGGGACAGTTTGCTAACACTGTTTTTGTGGAATCTACAATGGGATATTTGGGAGCACATTGAGGCCTCTGGTGAAAAAGGCAATATCCTCAGATAAAAACTAGAAAGAAGCTCTGTGAAACTGCATTGTGATGTGTGAATTCATCTCACAGATTTAGACTGTTCTTCCCATTGAGCAGTTTGATAAGTCTCTTTTCGTGGATTCTGCAATAGGATATTCTGGAGCACTTTGAAGCCTGTTGTGACAAAGTAAATATAATCAGATAATAATCAAAAAGAAGTTTTCTGAGAAACTGCTTTGTGATATGTTAGTTCCTATTATGGAGTTACACGATTCTTTTCCAGGATGAGTTTGTTAGCCCTGTTTTTGGGAATGTTAGAAGCGATATTTTGGATTGCATTTATTCCTATGGTGGCTCAGGAAATATCCTCAGATAAACACTATAAAGAAACTTTCTGAGAGAGTTCTTTGTGATGTGTGAATTCATCTAGCAGAGATACACCTTTCTTTTTGTGGAGCAGTTTGGTAACATGTTATTCGGTGAAACTGCAAAGGGATAATTGGGAGTGCATTGAGGACTGTAGTGAAAAGAGAAATATCCTCAGATAAAAACTAGAAAGAGGCATTCTCAGAAACTGCTCTGTGATGTGTGATTTCATATCAAACAGTTACACCATTTTTTCATTGAGTGGTTTCACAAAACAGCTTTTGTGGAATCTGCAATAGGATATTTGGGAGAGTATTGAAGCCTATGGTACCAAAGGACATATGCTCAGATAAAAATCAAGAAGAAGCTTTCTAAGAGATTGCTTTGTGATGCATGAATTGATCTCACAGAGTTACACTGTTCTTTTCACTGAGCCGTTTTCTGACACTGTTTTCTTGGAATCTGCAATGGGATATTTTGGAGTGCATTGAAGCTTATGGTGACAAAGAAAATATCCTCATGTAAAAACTAGAAAGAAGCTTTCTGAGAAACCGCTTTGTGATGTGTTAATTCACCTCACAGTGTTACACGATACTTTTCATAGATCAGTTTTGTAGCACGGTCTTTGTGGAATCTGAGAAAGGATATTTTGGATGGCATTGAAACCTATATTGACTAAGGAAATATCCTCAGATGAAAACTGGAAATAAGCTTTCTGAGAAACTTCTTTGTGATGTGTGAATGCAACTCACAGAGATACACGATCCTTTTCATGGATCACTGTGGTAGCACTGCTTTTGGTGAATCTAAGAAGGTATATTTTGGATCACATTGATGCCTGTGGTGACAAGGCATCCTCACATAATACCTAGAAAAAAGCTTTTCTGGTAAAGTTCTTTGTGATGAGTGAATTCATCTCACAGAGTTACACCTTTCCTTTCATGGAGCAGATTGCTAACACTGTTTTTGTGAAATCTACAAAGGAATATTTGGGATGCATTGAGGCATATAGTGAATAAGGAAATATCCTCAGGTAAAAATAAGAAAGAAGCTTTCTGAGAAACTGCTTTTTGATGTGGGAGTTCACCTCACAGAGTTACATTGTTCTTTTCATTGAGCAGTTTGATAACACTGTCTTTGTGGAATCTGCAATAGGATATTTTTGATCACTTTGAAGCTTATGGTGATGAAGGAAATATACTCAGATAAAAACCAAAAAGAAACTTTCTGAGAAACTGCTTTGTGATGTGGAAATTCATCACATAGGGTTACACTGCTCTTTTCATTGATTAATTTGCTTACACTGTTTTCTTGGAATCTGTAAGTGGATATTTTGGAGTGCATTGAAACTTATTGTGAATAAGGAAATATGCTCAGACAAAAATTAGAAACATACTTTCTGAGAAACTGCTTTATAATGTGTTTACTCATCTCACAGAGGTACAAGATCCTTTTCACGGATCAGTTTGATAGTACTGTTTTTGGGGAATCTGAGAACGGTTGTCTTGGATCGCATTGAAGCCTATGGTGAAAAAGGAAATATCCTCAGATAAAAACTAGAAAGAAGCATTCTGAGAAAATTCTTATAGATGTGTGAATTCATCTCACAGATTTACACTTTTATTTTCATGGAGCAGTGGCTAACACTGTTTTTGTGGAATCTGCATTGGGATACTTTGGAGTGCAATGAAGCTTACATTGACAAAGGAAATACATTAATATAAAAACTAGAAAGAAGACTTCTGAGAAACTACTTTGTGATGTGTTAATTCATCTCACAGAGTTACATGGTTCTTTTCATGGATCAATTTTTTAGCATTGTTTTTTGGGTATGTGAGTAGGGATATTTCGGATACCATTGAAGTCTAGAGTGACAAAGAAATTATCCTCAGATAACACCTAGAAAGAAGATTTCTGAGAAAGGCTTTTGGGATGTTTGATTTCATCTCACTGAGTTACACCTTTGTTTTCCTGGAGCAGTGTGTAAATACAGTTTTCTTGGAATCTGCAAAGGGATATCTGGGAGTGCATTGAGGCCTATGGTGAAAAAGGAAATATCCTCAGATAAAAACTACAAAGAAAATTTATGAGAAACTGGTTTGTTTTGGGTGAATGATTCTAATAGAGTTACACCATTCTTTTCTTTGAGACGTATGATAACACTGTTTTCATGGAGTCTGCAATAGGATATTTTAGAGTGCATTGAAGCCTACGGTGGCAAAGGAAATATCCCTATAGAAAAACCAAAAAGAAGCTTTCTGAGAAACTGCTCTGTGATGTGTGAATTCAACTCACAGAGTTACACTGTTATTTTTGTTGAGTAGTTTGCTAACACTGTTTTCTTGCAATCTACAATGGGATATTTCAGAGCGTATTGAAGTTTATTGTGAAAAAGTGAATATCCTCAGACAAAACTAGATAGAAACATTCTGAGAAACTGCTTTGTGATGTGTGAATTCATGTCACAGAATTACACTGTTCTTTTCATTGAGCAGTTTGCTAACACTTTTTTCTTGGAATCTGCAACGGGATATTTCAGAGCACATTGAAGCTTTTGGTGACAAAGGAAACATTCTCATGTAAAAACTAGAAAGAGGCTTTCTGAGAAATCGCTTTGTGATGTGCTAATTCACCTGACAGAGTTACACGATTGTTTTCATGGGTCAGTTTGCTAGCACTGTTATTCGGGAGTCTAAGAAGGGATATTTTGGATCTCATTGAAGCCTATGGTGACTAAGGACATATCCTCAGATAAAAACTAGAGTCTATCCGAGACAGTTCTTTGTGATGTGTGAATTCATCTCACAGAGTTACATATTCCTTATCATGGGGGAGATTGCTAACACAGTTTTCGTGGAATCAGCAAAGGGATATTTGGGAATGCATTGAAGCCTATAGTGAAACAGGAAATAACCTCTTAGGTAAACCAAAGGAAGTTTTCTGAGAAGTTACTTTGTGATTTGTGAATTCAGTTCACAGAGTTATAGTCTTCCTTTCATTGAGCAGTTTGTTAACATTGTTTTCTTCGAATCTGCATTGAAATATTTGAAGCACATTGAAACTTGTTGTGAAAAGGAAATATAATCAGACAAAACTAGAAATATATTTTCTGAGAAACTGCTTTGTGATTTGTGAATTCATCTCAGTTACACAATTCTTTTCATGGATCAGTTTGATGGCAATTATTTTGGGGAATCTGAGAAGTGATATTTTGGATATCATTGAAGTCTGTGGTGACTAGGGAAATATCCTCAGAAAAAACTATAAAGGTGTTTTCTGAGTAAGTTCTTTGTGATGTGTGAATTTATCTCACAGAGATACACCTTTATTTTCATNGAAGCACATTGAGGTCTATGGTGAAAAAGGAAATACACTCAGATAAAAATTAGAAAGAAGTTTTCTGAGAAACTGATTTGTGATGGGTGAATTCACGTCACAGTCCTACACTGTGCTGTTCTTTGAGCCATTTGATGACACTGTTTTCATGGAGTCTGGAATAGAATATTTGGGAGTGCATTGAAACCTATGGTGACAAAAGAAACATCCTCATACAAAAACTCGAAAGAATCTTTCTGAGAAACTGCTTTGTGATATGTGAATTCATCTCACAGCGTTACACTGTTCTTTTCATTGAGCAGTCTGCTAATGCTGTTTTCTTGGAATCTGCGATAGGATATTTCAGAGCGCATTGAAACTTATGGTTACAAAGGAAATATCCTTAGACAAAAACTAGAAAGACGCTTTCTGAGGAACTGCTTTGTAATTTCTGAATTCATCTCACAGAGTTACACCTTTCTTTTCGTGGAGTACTTTGGTAGTCCTGCTTTTGGGGCATCTGAGAAGGGCTGTTTTGGATTGCAGTGAAGCCTACGGTGTCAAAGGACATATCCTCAGATTAAAACTAAAAAGAAGCATTCAGAGAGACTTCTTTGTGATGTGTGAATTCATCTCAAAGAGTTACACCTTTCTTTTCATGGATCAGTTTGATAGCACTTTTTTGGGGAATCTGAGAAGGGATATTTTTGATATCATTGAAGTCTATGGTGACTAGTGAAATATCCTCAGAATAAAACTATAAAGGAGCTTTTTGAGTAAGTTCTTTGTGTTGTGTCAATTCATCTCATAAAGCTACACCTTTGTTTTCATGGAGCATTTTGCTAACACTGTTTTCATGGAATCTGCAAAGGGATATCTGGGAGAGCATTGAGGCCTATGGAGAAAAAGGAATTATCCTCAGATAAAAACTACAAAGAAGACTCCTGAGAAACTGGTTTGCTATGGATGAATTTTTCTCACAGAGTTACACTGTTCTTTTCTTGGAGACATATGATAACACTGTTTTCCTGGAGTCTGCAAAGGGATATTTGGGAGCACACTGAGGCCTATGGTGGAAAAGGAAATATCCTCAGAATAAAACTAGAAAGAAGCTTTCTGAGAATCTGTTTGGTGAAGCGTGTATTCGTCTCACAAAGTTACACTGTTGCTTTCATTGAACAGTTTGCTAACACTGTTTTCTATGAATCTGCAGTGGGATACTTTGGAGCACATTGAAGTTCATGGTGAAAAGGAAATACATTCATATAAAAACTATACAGAAGCTTTCTGAGAAACTGCTTTGTGATGGATTAATTCATCTCACAGAGTTACATGATACTTTTCATGGATCAATTTTTTGGCACTGTTTTTGGGGAATCTGAGAAGGGATATTTTGGATTGCATTGAAGCCTATGGTGACAAAAGAAGTATCCTCAGATAAGAACTTGAAAGACGCTTTCTGAGAAACAACTTTGTGAAGTGTGAATTCATCTCACAGAGTCACACCACTGTTTTCATGGAGCAGTTTGGTAGCACTGTTTCTGGGGAATCTGAGTGGGGATATTTTGAACTGCATTGAAGCCTACTGTGATAAACAAAATATCCTCAGACAAAAACCAAATAGAAGCTATCTGAGAAACTACTTTGTGATGTGTGAATCCATGTCACAGATTTACACCTTTCTTTTCATGAAGCTGTATGCTAACAGTATTTTCTTGGAATCTGCAATGTGATATTTCTGAGTGCATTGAACTTTATGGTGACAAAGCAATTATCCTCAGATAAAACTAGAAAGATGCTTTCTGAAAAGTTATTTGTGATGTGTGAATCATCTCACAGAATTACACCTTTCTTTTCTGAAGCAGTTTGTTAACACTGTTTTCATGGAATCTGCAAAGGGATATTTGGGAGCACATTGAGGCCTATTGTGAAAAGGAAATATGCTTAGATAAAACTAGAAAGAAGCTTTCTGAGAAACTGCTTTTGATGTATGAATTCATCTTACAGAGTTACA
The DNA here is from genome assembly GCF_001698545.2 of Rhinopithecus bieti. NCBI lineage: Eukaryota > Metazoa > Chordata > Mammalia > Primates > Cercopithecidae > Rhinopithecus > Rhinopithecus bieti. The sequence goes on from NW_016817735.1 coordinate 13,099, forward strand.
CTGTTCTTTTCATTGAGCAGTTTGCTAACGCTCTTTTCTTGGAATCTACAATGACATATTTTGGATCACATTGAGGCCTATAATGAAAAACTACATATCCTCATATAAAACTAGAGTGAAGATTTCTGAGAAACTGATTTATGATGTGTCAATTTATCTTACAGAGTTACACTGTTCTTTTCATTGAGCAGTTTGGTGACACTGTTTTCCGGGAATCTGCAGTAGGATATTTGGGAGCACACTGAAGCCAATGGTGACAAAAGAAATATCCACAGAGAAAAACTAGAAAGAAGCTTTCTGAGAAAATGCTTTGTCACTTGAGAATTCATCTCACAGAGTTACACAATTATTTTCATGGAGAAGTTTGGTAGTACTGTTTTTAGGGAATCTGAGAAGGGATATATTGGATCGTATTGAAGCCTCAGACTAGAGGTAGAAAGAAGCTTTCTGAGAAAAGATTTTGTTTTGAGTGAATTCATCACACAGAGTTACACCTCAATTTTCATGTAACAGTTTGCTAACACTGTTCTAGTGGAATATGCAAAGGGATATTTGGGAGTGCATGGAGGCCTATGGTGAGAAAGGAAATATCCTCAGACAGAAACTTGATGGAAGCTTTCTGAGAAACTCCTTTGTGATGTCTTAATTCATTTCACAGAGTTACACTGTTCTATTCCTGGAGCAGTTTACTAACACTGTTTTCTTGGAATCTGCAGTGGGATATTTTTTAGCACATTGAAGCTTATCGTGATAAAGGAAATATTCTCAGGAAAAAAAAGACGGTTT
>NW_016817736.1:0-1497 GCF_001698545.2 Rhinopithecus bieti
AACTGTTATGATTTTGCCTTACTTGCCTTTCCCTCCAAAATATTGTAAATTACAGTCATCATGACATTTTCTTCTAAATAAGTCAATATAAACATAATAAACAAGGACCTTTTTCTATATAATCACAATGCCATCACTATACATACTAGGATTAACAGTAATTCTATAATTTTTTTTTTTTTTTGAGTCGAAGTCTTGCTTGTGTCACCCAGGCTGGAGTGCAGTGGCACAATCTCTGCTTACTGCAACCTCCACCTCCCGGGTTCAAGTGATTCTCCTGCCTCAGCTTCCCGAGTAGCTGGGATTACAGGCGCCTGCCACCACGCCTGGCTAATTTTTGTATTTTTAGTATAGATGGGGTTTCACCATGTTGGCCAGGCTGGTCTCGAACTCCTAATCTCAGGTGATCCGTCCGCCTCGGCCTCCCAAAGTGCTGGGATTACAGGCGTGAGCCACCGTGCCCGGCCATTCTTTAATGTTTAATGCCCAGTGCATATTCAGATTTTCCCAGTTGTCCACAAGATGTCTTTTATAGCTGCTTTCTTCAAACCAGGATCTATTCAGAGACCACACATTGCATTTGATTTTTATGTCTTTTGAGCCTTTTAAAATTTAGAGCAGTTCCCTATAACCCCTTCTTTTGTTTGTTTTATGAAATTGGCTTGTTGAACTTCACAAAACACGAGTTGGGGTCATGCCAACTGTACTGTTAGTGATTAGTTCACATATAGGGAAAATAATTTGTGAATTTTGATCCATTCACTCTGCCAACTATACCATGGCAGCATTTCCAGTACCAGGAAAGCAAACTAGGGGGTCTAGAACTGAGCTTTAAGAACTCTCCCCTATCCAGTGAAATACATAAGAATGCCAGTTGTGAGAAAAGTGAAGGGGAAACAAAGAATGTCAGTGTTCAAGATATTTGAATTTTTTTTTATCCATTTGAAAGGTATTTTTTGGGGGGTGAACTATTTGTTTATATTCTTGGTCCTGTAAAAAAAAAATTGGTGTTTGAACTTTTTCTTATTGTAGACACTCTTCATAAATTAAGGAAGTTCGCCTTTTTTTGTTATAATGTTGCAGACTTTTTTTTTTTTTGAGACGGAGTCTTGCTCTGTCACCAGGCTGGAGTGCAGTGGCACGATCTCGGCTCACTGCAATCTCTGCCTCCCAGGTTCAAGCGATTCCCCTGCTTCAGCCTCCTGAGTAGCTGGGACTACAGGCATGCACCACCATGCCCGGCTAATTTTTTGTGTTTTAGTAGAGTTGGGGTTTCACCATGTTGGCCAGGCTGGTCTCGATCTCCTGACCTCGTGATCTGCCTGCCTCGGCCTCCCAAAGTGCTGGGATTACAGGTATGAGCTACACGCCTGGCATGAATCACATTTCTATATACTAGCAATTTAATATGTGGAAACGGAAATTATAAACAAAGTACTATTTACAAGCACTGCAAAGAAACACAACATTTAGACATAAGTAAACATGTACAGGACT
>NW_016817737.1:0-542 GCF_001698545.2 Rhinopithecus bieti
AAAAAAAAGAAAGTTTGGGTGACTGTAGTAGTTTCTTAAAATAAAACAACAATAAAGTTTGCCACATTGATGGACTCTTCCTTTCATGAAAGATTTCTCTGTAGCATATGATGCTGTTTGATAGGATTTTACTCAGAGTAGAACTTCTTTTTAAAATTGGAGTCAAGGCATCACATTATCTGACTTCAAATTAACAAAAACAGCCTGATACTGGAATAAAAATAGACATACAGAACAATGGAATAGAATAGAGAACCCAGAAATAAAGGCATCTATCTATAGCCAACTGATCTTCAACAAAGTCAACAAAAATATACACTATGGAAATGACACCCTATTGAATAAATGGTGCCAGGAAATTGGACAGCCACATGCCGAAGAATGAAACTGGGCTTCTACCTCTTAACGTATGTAAAAATTCACTTAAGATAGGCTAAAGACCTAAATCAAATTTGTTTAACCCCTAGCCTGTGGGCTTCATGTGGCCCAGCATGCTTTAAATATGGCCCAGCACAAATTTGTAAACTTTCTTAAAATATTAT
>NW_016817738.1:0-1073 GCF_001698545.2 Rhinopithecus bieti
AATGGTTGAACTAGTTTACAATCCCACCAACAGTGTAAAAGTGATTTTTCTTTGTCTTTAAAAATTATTTTTCTTTGTCTTTAACAGATTGAGTTAATTTGAAGGCCTTGTCTTCAAGCTCTGAAATTCTTTCTTCTGTTTGTTCAGTTCAATTGCTGAGACTTTCCAGGGCATTTTGCATTTCTCTAAGTGTGTTCTTGATTTTCAGAAGTAGTGATTGTTTTATTTTTATGGTATTTATTTCACTGAAGAATTTTCCTCTCATATTCTGTATCATGTTTTTGATTTCTTTAAGTTGAAATTTACCTTTCTCTAGTGCCTCTCTGATTAGCTTAATAATTGACCTTCTGAATTCTTTTTCTGGTAATTCAGAGATTTTTATCTTAGTTTGGATTCATTGCTGGTGAGCTGGTATGATCTTTTGGGGTATTAAAAATTCTGTTTTTTCATATTACCAGAATTGTTTTTTTGGTTCTTTCTCATTTGTGTAGACTATGTCAAGGGCTGCAGTTCAGATTCTTTTGTCCCATAGGGTTCTCCTTGATGTGATGTTCTCTCCCTTCCCCTATGAATGGGGCTTCCCAAGAGCTGAACTTTAGTGATTGTTTTTGGTCTTGTGGGTCTAACCACCCAGTGGAGCTACTAGACTCTTGGCTGGTACTGGGGAGTGTCTGCAAACTGTCCTGTGATATGATCTATGTTCAGGTCTTGCAGCCATGGATACCTGCACCTGCACTGGTGGAGGTAGCAGGGGAGTGAAGCAAACTGTCTGAGGATCCTTGGTTATGTTTTTGTTTAATGTGCTGATTTTGTGTTGGTTGGCCTCCAGCCAGGAGGTGGCACTTTCTTTTTTTTTTTTTTTTTTTTTTTTTATACTTTAAGTTCTTGGGTACATTTGCATAACGTGCAGGTTTGTTACATATGTATACTTGTGCCATGTTGGTGTGCTGTACCCATCAACTCGTCAGCACCCCTCAATTCATCATTTATATCAGGTATAACTCCCAATGCAATTCCTCCCCCGCCCCCCCCCATGATAGGCCCTGGTGTGTGATGTTCCCCTTCCTGAGTCC
>NW_016817739.1:0-1012 GCF_001698545.2 Rhinopithecus bieti
ATTTCTCCCCACCCACCCCCTCTTGCCACCTAGGGACAGAGCTGCCCCAATTCAACAGTGGAAAACAGAGCATGCCCCCAGGGATAAGTCAGTTGAGGGACTACAGAGGATCTCTCCTCTGGAATCCCCAGTCCTGTCTACTCCCCACCAAGGAGCTCACCCCCACCCCAGGGATTCCTCAGGCTGCGGTGGTCACGCTTCGCCCGTGTCCTCCTCACCCGCTCCTGTGCCATCCTGCCCACCGTGCTTGTGGCTGTCTTCCGGGACCTGAGCGACTTGTCGGGCCTCAATGATCTGCTCAACGTGCTGCAGAGCCTGCTGGTGAGATGCACGAAACCCACCAGCCCTGCCCGCTGCTGAGCTAAACGGGACCTCCAGCAACCCCCATGCTGAGCCTCGCCTGGGCCTGCCAGGCCCTGTCCTAGGCACACCTTGCCTACAAGGCTTCCATTGCCCCCACAGCCACCCTGGGGGCAGGAGGGTAGGCATCACCATTATCCCCCCCTCCCCCTGCCCCAGATGGTCTCCCTCTGTTACCCAGGCTGGAGTGCAGTGGTTCAATCATGGCTCACTGCAGCTTGCCCTCCCAGGCTCTAGCAATCTTCCCACCTCAGGCTCCTAAGTACCAGGGACTACAGGTGCACACCATCACACCCAGCTAATTTTTTTTTTTTTTTTTGAGATGGAGTTTCACTCTTGTTACCCAGGCTGGATTGCAGTGGTGAGATCTCGGCTCACTGCAACCTCTGCCTCCCAGGTTCAAGTGATTCTTCTGCCTCAGCCTCCTAAGTAACTGAGATTACAAGCGCCCACCATCACACCCAGCTAATTTTTTGTATTTTTAGTAGAGACAGGGTTTCATCATGTTGGCCAGGATGGTCTCAAACTCCTGACCTCAGATGATCCACCTGCCTCGACCTCACAAAGTGCAGGGATTACAGGTGCGAGCCACCGTGGCAGGTCTAATTTTTTTTTTTTTTTTTTGAGACAGAGTCTCGCTCTGTCGCCCAGG
>NW_016817740.1:0-1506 GCF_001698545.2 Rhinopithecus bieti
TGCACTCCCAAATATGCTATTGCAGATTCCACGAATACAGTGTTATCAAGCACCTCAATGAAAACAACTGTGTATCTCTGTGAGTTGAATTCAGACATCCAAAAGTAGTTTCTCAGAAATCTTTTTTCCAGTTTTTTTCTGAGGATATTTCCTTTTTCACCATAGGCCTCAATGCACTCCCACATATCACGTTGCAGATTGCACAAAAGCAGGGTTTGCAATCTTCTCCATGAAAGAACAGTGTAACTCTGTGAGATGAATTCACACATCACAAAGAACATTTTCAGAAAGCTTCTTCTAGTATTTATCTGAGAATACTTCCTTTGTCACCATAGGCACCAATGGGATCCAAAATACTCCTTCTCAAGTTCCCCAAAAACAGTGTTACCAAATTTCTCCATGAAAAGTACAGTGTAACTCTGTGAGATCAATTCACACATCAAAAAGAACTTTGTCAGAAAGCTTCCTTCTAGTTCTTATCAGAGAATATTTCATTTGTCACTATATTCTTCAAAGCGATCCAAAGTGTCGCTTCTCAGATTCCCCAAAACAGTGCTACCAAACTGGTCCATGGAAAGAATCCTGTAACTATGTGAGATGAATTCACGCATCACAAAGCAGATTCTCAAGCTTCTTTCTAGTTTTCATATGATTATATTTCCTTTGTCATCATCACCTTCAATGCACTCCAAAATATCCCATTGCAGATTCCAATAAAACAGTGGTAGCAAACTGCTCAATGAAAAGAGCAGTGTAACTCTGTGACATGAATTCACGCATCACAAAGCAGTTTCTCAGTAAGCTTCTTTTGTTTTGTTTTTTGTCTGAGGATATTTCCTTTTCACAATCGTCCTCAACTCACTCTCAAATATCCTACTGTAGATTCCACGAAAACAGTGTTAGCAAACTGCTCCATGAAAAAAATGTGTAACTCTGAGAGATGAATTCACACATCTCAAAGAGGTTTCTCAGTAAGCTTATTTTTGGTTTTGGTTGGGGGATATTTCCTTTTTTGTGATTGGCCTCAGCTCACTCCCAAATATCTCTTAGCAGATTCCATGAAAACAGTCTTAGCAAACTGCTCCATGAAAAGATAGGTGTAACTCTGTGACATGAATTCACACGTCACAAAAAACTTTCTCATAAAGCTTCTTTCTAGTTTTTATCTGAGGATATTTCCTTTGTCATCACAGGCTTCAAAGAGACCCAAACTATCCCTTCTCAGATTCCCCAAAAACAGTGATACCAAACTGATCCATGAAAAGAATTGTGCAACTCTATGAGATGAATTAACTCTTCACAAAGCTGTTTCTCAGAACGCTTTTTTCTAGTTTGTATCTGAGGATATTTCCTTTGTCACCATAGGCTTCAATGTGATACAAAATATCCCTTCTCAGATTCCCCACAAACAGTGCTACCAAACTGCTCGATGAAAAGAATCATGTAACACTGTAAGAAATCACAAATCACAAAGCAATTTCTCAGAAAGCTTCTTTCTAGTTTTGT
>NW_016817741.1:0-1884 GCF_001698545.2 Rhinopithecus bieti
TTGAAGATTTCTAAATCCTTCTGCGGCACAGGCGTGGCTGTGTCCCAGTCATTCTCGGGGTAAGTTTCGAAGTTGGAAGTGTCGCCGTCGCCAGCTATCTTGGGCACGATGGGAGGCTGTGAGACGTGGTCGAAGCACAAAGGCATGGTTAGAAAGGAACAGGACGATAGGATGCTGCACATAAATGAAAATGATTTGCAAAACACTAAAGCTGTCTTCCCTTCATTTATGAACACGGCAATCTCTGAATTAAAATATTGTGAATGAGGCTGGGTGTGGGAGCTCACGCCTGTAATCCCAACACTTTAAGAAGCTGAGGCAGGAGGGTTGCTTAAGTCTCAGAAGTTTGAGACCTGCCTGAGGAACACAGGGAGTCCCATCTCTACAAAAAACACAAAAAACAGCCAGGTGTGGTGCTATGTGCCTATAGTCTCAGCTACTCAGTAGGCTGAGGTGGGAGGACTGCTTGAGCCCAGGAGGTCGATACTCCAAGTGAGCCATGACTGCACCACTGCATTCCAGCCTGAATGACAGAGTGAGATCCTGTCTCAAAATATAGACATATTAAGTAAGCTATGGTACAGTCATGTGATGGAATACAAGGCAGTTTTTTTAAAATGAGGAAGCTGGCTGGGCACAGTGGCTCACACCTGTAATCCCAGCACTTTGGAGACCAGCCTGGCCAACATGGAGAAACCCTATCTCTACCAAAAATACAAAAATTAGCCAGGCATAGTATCGGGTGCCTGTAATCCCAGCTACTCGGGAGGCTGAGGCAGGAGAATCACTTGAACTCTGGAGGCGGAGGTTGCAGTGAGCCAAGATCACACCACTGAACTCCATCCTGGGCAACGGAGCAAGACTTCGTCTCAAAATAAAATAAAATAAAAAAATAAGGAAGCTAGCCAGGTATGTAGACAGGTCTCCAGATTATACAGTCAAATACAAAAAGCAAGACTACAATCATGTACATACTACGCCACTCTAGATTTGTATAAATGAGTGGCAAAAGTAAGAATGCATGTACCCATGTGGGTTTTTATTAGCACAAAGAAACTCTAGAAGGATACACAGAAAAATTTAATAAAAGGTGATTACCTACACGTGGCTTGGAGGGGTAAGAGGGAGACTTGGCAATATATCTGTTTTAATATTGACTTGGTTTTGACCAATGTGGATAGACAAAATATATTCAAATTGTTTTTCCAATGCAATTTAATACAATAAAGTATTTGAAAAGGTAAAACTTTGAACAAAATGATGTGCATCAGCCCACGTCCAGTGGCTCACGCCTGTAATCCCAGCACTTTGGGAGGCCGAGGAGAGTGGATCATTTGAGGTCATGAGTTCAAAACCAGCCTGGCCAGCATAGTGAAACCCCATCTCTTCCAAAAATACCAAAAAAAAAAAAAAATTAGCTGGATGTGGTGGTGCACACCTGTAATCCCAGCTACTTGGGAGGCTGAGGCAGGAGAATCGCTTGAGTCCAAGAGGTGGAGGCTGCAGTGAGTCGAGATCACTCCACTGCACTACAGCCTGAGCCTGAGTGACAAAGTGAGACTCCATCTCAAAAAAAAAAAGAAGAAGCAGCGTATCATCCCAGGCTCCAGCCCCAGAAACTCTGATCTGAGCTGAGGACTGGGACTAAGCATTTCTAAGCATTCTCCATTCTTTTGACTCTGAAGTGCAAAGGTGAAAACACTACCATTGAACACTCCGATCAGTAACATATGCAGTGCAGAGTGTGCACGAAAGCCAAGATATGGAATCAACCTCAGTGTCCACCAACAGATGAACAGATAAAGAAAATGTGGTCCATACACACAATGAAAAACAATTCAGCCATAAAAGGGAATGAAATCCTGTCATTTACAGCAACACGAA
>NW_016817742.1:0-1278 GCF_001698545.2 Rhinopithecus bieti
AAAATGTAACACTGCGAGATGAATTCCAACATCACAAAGAAGTTCCTCAGAAAGCTTCTTTATAGATTTTATCTGAGAATATTTCCTTTGTCACCATAGGCTTTGAAGTGATGCAAAGTATCCCTTTTCACATTCCCCAAAAACAGTGTTACCACACTGATCCATGAAAAGAAAGGTGTAACTCTATGAGATGAATTCACATGTCACAAAGCAGTTTCTCAGAAAGCTTCTTTCTAGTTTTTGTCTGAGGATATTTCGTTTGTCACCATAAACTTCAATATGCTCTGAAATAACCCATTGCAGATTCCAAAATTACAATGTAAGAAAATTGCTCAATGAAAAGAACAGTGTATCCCTGTGAGATGAATTCACACATCACAAAGCAGCTTATTGGACAGCTTCTTTTTCGTTTTTATCTCAGGATATTTCCATTGTCACCTTAGCCTTCAATGTGATCCAAAATATCCCTTCTCAGATTCCCCAAAAACATTGCTACCATATTGCTACATGAAAAGAGTCATGTAATGCTATGAGATGAATTAACACATGACAACGCTGTTTCTCACAACGTGATTTTCTAGTTTTCATATGAGGATATTTCCTTTCTCACCATAAGCTTCAATGTGTTCCAAAATATCCCTTTGCAGATTCCAAGAATACAGGGTGAGAAAACTGCTCAATGGAAAGAACAGTGTAAATCTGTGGGATGAATTCCCACATCACAAAGCAGTGTCTCAGAAAGCTTCTTTTTGGTTTTCATCAGAAGATACTTCTCTTCTCACTCTAGGCCTCAATGCACTCCCAAATGTACCTTTGCAGATTCCACGAAAACAGTGTTAGCAAACTTCTCCATGAATAGAAAGGTGTAACTCTATGACATGAAAAAACACATCACAAAGAACTTTCTCAGAAAGTTTCGTTTTAGCTTTTATCTCAGTATATTTCCTTTGTTACCATATGCTTCAATACGACGCAAAACATCCCTTCTTAAACTCCCCAAAATCAGTGGTACCAAACTTGTCCATTTAAAGAATCGTGCATATCTCTGAGAATAATTTACAAATCACAAAGCAGTTTTTCAAGAAAGTTCTTTCTAGTTTTTATATGAGGATATTGCCATTTTCACCATATGCTTCAATGTGCTCCGAAATATCCCATTGAAGATTCAAAAAAAAAAGTGATAGCAAACTGATAAATGAAAAGAACAGTACTACTCTGTGAGACGAACTCATACATCATAAAGAGTTTCTTAGATAGCTTTTTTCTAGTTTTTTTTCC
>NW_016817743.1:0-2020 GCF_001698545.2 Rhinopithecus bieti
TGGAGGTGGGTGGTGGGTTGGGCTTACGGAGCTGCTGGGCAGAGGGCACACAGCCTCAGGTAGACAGAAGGACGGATGTTTTTGAGCCCACTGAACAGCATGGTGTCTGATTCATACTAACACGTGTTTCAAGACTGCTGGGGGAGCAGATTTTAAATGAAGTGACGTGATGGATATGTTAATTAGCTCGATTTAATTATTCCGCAATGTGTATGTATATATACCAAAACATTACACTGTACCCCATAAATATAAACAATGCTGGTCACAACCTACTAAATTATTTCACATCCACCCAGGGGCCACACCCTGCAGTTTCAACAGCTGTGCCAACATAATGACAGCGTGATGAGAATACAAAAAATTACATGGGTGCTGCACCCTTGGGGCCAGTCTGCTCCCCCTCAACACAGGCAGGCAGAACTGACACCTGAGGATACCCTTCCACAGAAGCACAGAAGAGCCTCTGCAACCCACGTCAGCCGAAGGGAAGGCCTGCTGAGTGAGCATTTCCAACCCCACCTCTGACCTTTCCAAAATCTTTCTGAAAGATAATTAGCTCCCAAAGACAGATTAACATCTGGTCTCAAAGATGAAAGTTCAAGGGTAACTCCTACGAGGCTTTCTTCCTCACAAGATTTTTACAAAGGGCATCTTGACCCCCCATCTACCAACAGGTGTCTCTGTCTATCCATTGGGGTGGTGGTCTCCACCCCAGAAGACCCTAAGCTCTGTGCCAGATCTGATGTGTGCCTCTCCAACGATGTACACTCTAAAACCACCAATGCCTGGGGACCAATGGTCACAAAGGTGACGGCCTGAGGGCATCTCGGCACAAAACCAGATGTGATAAAGAGTTGACTCCTGATGCTGTCCATCTAAAGGATAACCAGCCTAAAGATGGGTGTCCTTTTCATATTCGGCACAGTTGGCCAAGTCAAGAGACATCTTTTGAAGCAATCACTATCTTATTTTAAAACAAGTATGTATTTACTAAGGAATACAAAACTTGCAATGTCTCATGGGCAAAATATAACTTCACTTTCCTAGGATTTTATTCCGCAAAACTCGGCTTTCCTTCCTTCCTTGCCTCATACGTCCACGAACTCCTACAAGTGGTCAACCTGCACGAATGTGGAGCAGGCCATATGCAGCATCGCGTGGTGGTTGTGTCCCTCTGAAAGTAACCATTCATTTCCATCTGTCAAACACGGGACAGAATTCTCAGACTCTTTATTCTCATATCCCTGCAAAAAGATGACATGTATGCCAACTCTTTCGACAAAAATCTCAGTAATGTCTCCAAAACATTGTCAATAGGCCAGCTGTGATTGCTCACACGTGTAGTCTCAACACTTTGGAAGGCTGAGGCAGACGGACCACCTGAGCCCAAGGAATTGAAGACCAGCCTGGACGACAACATGGCAAAACCCCATCTCTAAAAAAAAAAAAAAACAAAAATTAGCCAGGTGTGGTGCAAACGCCTACAGTCCCAGCTACTGGGGAGGCTGGGTGCAACCACTTGAGCCCGGGAGGTCAAGGCTGCAGTGAGCCATAACTGCGCCACTGCTCTCCAACAAATCTAGCAGTTGAGTATGAGCAGAAGCAACTTACAGCAATGAACACATGTCATGGTCACACTAAACTCAACTTCTTTCACTTTAGGACTTCCCTTATTTAAACTATTTATTCATTCATTCAATCAAAGAATCCAACTCCCAGGTCCTGCAGATCACTGCTTCCACTCGTCTAGCAGGGAGATGCCGTAAGCACAGGAAAGTCCACCTGGCAGGTGTGTTTCCAAGGAGCCGGCAAAACAGCCGCCCAGGAGGTCCGAGGTTCTTTGCACTGAGAACATCCTTTACTCCAGCCCACTTTGGTGGGGGTGCTTTACATTTCCCCTCCATTTAAGCTTTCTTAAAATATAAAATGGGTGTTTTTAAGTCCAGATTTTGCAGTTTTCTTTAGTTTGACTATGAATGTGAGGAATGGTCTTTTTTTTTTTTTTTTTTTTGGAGAC
>NW_016817744.1:0-21348 GCF_001698545.2 Rhinopithecus bieti
TATGCACATATACCCTAGAACTTAAAGTATAATAACAATAATAATAATAATAAATAAAAATAAAAATACAATACTATTTGTATTAGCAGCCCAGGAGATAAAATATTTAGACATAAATCTTATAAAATATGTATCAATTCTATAGGAGGAAAAATACAAAAGTCTGAAGAATGAAAGCAAAGAACAATTAAATAAATTGAAAGAAATTCCTTGTATTTATTGTTCATGACAGGAAGACAATATTGTCAAGAAGTCAGTTTCTCTCAACTTGGTCTATAGATTCAATGCAATCTCAATGAAAACCCCAGAAAGTTGTTTTGTGGATATACACAATGACTCAGAAGTTTCTGCAAAGAAGTAAAAGACCCGGAATAACCAACACAATATTGAAGGAGAAGAATACAGTTGGAGGACTGATGCAACTCAACTTCAAGACTATAAAGCTGCAGTACTTAAGAAGTGTGGTATTAGTGAAAGAACAAATGAGTAAATCTATGAAACAGAATACAGAGACCAGAAATAGACCCATATAAATATAGTCAACTGATCTTTGTAAAAGGAGCAAAAACAATTCAATGAAACAATGATAGTCTTTTAAACAGTGCTGGGACAATTGGATATCTACATGTAAGAAAAAAAATGAGTGTAGACACGAACCTTACACCTATCACAAAATTCACTCAAAATGGATCACAGACCTAAATATAAAATGGAAATCTATAAAACTCCTAGAATATAACATAGGATAAAATTGAGATGGCCTTGGGTATGGCAATGATTATTTAGATACAACACCAAAGGAATGATCCATGAAAGAAATACTTGATAAGCTACATTAAGATGAAAAACTTCTGCTTTGTGAAAAACAATGTGAAGAGAATAAGAAGACAAGCCACAGACTGGGAGAAAATATTTGCAAAAGACACATCTAATGAACTGTTATCCAAAATCTATAAAGAACACTTAAAACTCAACAATAAGAAAACAAACAATCCAATTTCAAAATGAGCCAAAAATCTTACTATGCACCTCATCAAAGAAGATACAGAGCTGTCAAATAAGCATATTAAAAATATTCATATTATATATTATAAAGCCCATAGAAATTAAAACAAGATGCTACTACATACGTAATCGAATGGCCAAAGTTCAGAACAGTGGCAATACCAAATGCTATCAAGTATGTAGAGCAACAGGAACTCTCATTTATTGGTAATGTAAATGAAAAATGGTACAGCCACTTTGGAAAACAGTTTGGTGATTGCTTACAAAACTAAACATAATCTTATGATATGATCCAATAATCACTTTCCTTGGTATTTACTCAAAGGAGTTGAAAACTTATGTCCAGAAAAAAAAAAAAAAAAAGCCCGCACATGCATATTTATAGCAGCTTTAATCATAATTGCCAAAATTTGGAGCAACAAAGATATTCTTCTGTAGTTGAATGAATAAAAAGTAGCACATTCCAACAATGCAACATTATTCAGCACTAAAAAGAAGTAAGCTGGGAAGATATGGAGAAACCTTAAGTACATATTATTACTAAGTGAAAAAAGTCAATCTGAAAAGGCTATATACTGTGTGATTCCAACTATATGATAGTCTGAAAAAGGCAATGCCAGAGGTTGAGGGTAGGGAGGTATGAATAGGCAAAGCACACAGGATTTTGAAGGCTGTGAAAATTCTCTCTTTGATACTATAATAATGAATATATGTCATTACAGATTTGTTCAAACCCATAGAATGTACAACCTACCAAGAGTGAACCCATGTAAACTATGGACATTGGATAATTGTGATGTGTCAGTGAAGGTTCTTCAACTGTCGTAAATGTACCACTCTGGTGGAAGATGTTGATAATGGGAGAGGCTATGCATGTGTGGAGACAAGGGGTATATGACAATTCTCTACCTTCCTCTTAATTTTGCTGTGAACCTAAAACTCTCCAAAAAATAATCTTTTTTGAAGTCTCCAAGGTTTTGACTTTTTTCATATAATAATATTTAATGTCCTCATCACATTTCCAGGTTCAGTATTCAGTCTAGGACTTCCTCATTTGTGGTTACTATACTTTGATTCTATTGTGGTAAATTGGATTATATCCTATTGTTTTGGTTTTGAAGCACATCCAAGCCCACACATTGTGTATGGCACAGTTTTGTAGGTACCCTCCATACACACACAAATGGGAGTGACACCCCTGGAACTGTTGGTGAAAAGTCCTGAGCTCTTGTATAATTAAGGGCATCTTGCTGTTGGTATTGTGTGTATTTTAACCATTTACAGAATTCTCAGAGTGCTCTCTTTCCTTTGAAACTATATATTTTTCATTGCCTGCTAACTGCAGGAAGCCTGCATTTGTGTTTTTAAAATACATCCTTTGTATTAACTGGCTGCACAGGCCTGAATGGTCACAAAGAAATAATATTTTTATCTTCAATTTCAAGCATTTTGCCAGGAAATGCTTTGGAATTGACCTTTTCAATATACAGTGATTTTCTTTCAATTAATGTTTCTTTCATTACATAAAAATATTTTGTTATATTTTCAAAATTTTGTCCATTTCAATGTTTTAGATTTCTTTTGCAAACCTAGGAATGTCTGTCTATTGGCTCTTTATCACGGGCCCTTTATCCTCTGACATATCTGTTCTATTTTCTCTGTTGACTTTCACCTTTTTGATTGTGTCCCTGCATACCATTGATTTTTCTTGAGGCTGTGATCCAGTTCACAGACTGGTTTGTTGTTGTTTCTTTATTGGTTTGGGGATTTTTAAATTGGTATATCTGCTCTGCATCTTGCTGCATGTAAATATTTTTAAGTTGTTCAATATTTATTTCTTTTCATAATTCCTATCTCATCTTGTTGTTTTATCAATTTCTATTTCATTTAACCTATGTTTGCATTAGTTTTCTTGCAAGTGCAATTTATTTGACAATATTATTTTCAACTGCTTTCTAGGGTTAGTTTTCTGAGATGTTTTTCTTTGTGTTATATATTGCATTTCTTATACTTTGCTCTAAATGTATTCTTACCATGTATGTTGCTTTTATTTATTTGATTGTTACTTTCAAACAGGGTAAGTCCTATCCCACACTGGCCATTATTTCAGAAAACAGTATGTGTGGAATATCTTTGAATACCTTTGGGATCTTCCCTGGGCATTTCGTTAGAGGAAACATTAATTCCAGCTTTCTCATCTTTTCAAGAGCAGACTTCTCAGCAGAGAGGAAATAGAGAAAGAAAATCGCCTGGGCCCTCTCTCCACCTTCTTCAGTCAACCCAACCTTAATTAATACTAGGACAATTGACAGCCCTTGTCACTCCAAGTGAGATTAATGTGTTAGAAGTTTTGGGTTATATGGTACCATGTGTAAGTCCTGCTTGTTTGTTAATGGTGACTGTTCTCTGTGCTGCTTCTTGTATAATGTAGGCTCACCAGGGCTGCTCTTCATCTGCATCTCTCCAGCTGCTTTTCTGCAATATGGTGAATTAAACCAATTCAGCTAGTTAAGTAAAGCAGGCCATTTAGGTTCATGAGTCCAAGCTTGGTCTCCAATCCAGGAGAAAAAAATATATACTAGCTGAATTATCTCCTAGATGCTTGATTTATCATTTGGTTCAGAATTTGGAAGGACATACATTATGTTTCTTTTAAATTTTGAAACTCTTAATAGTATAGATAACCTCTTTCATTGACTGAAAGAGGTGAAAGGGAGCTGGGGATACAAGAGGCTAAATTACAAAAGCTTATGAGAGCTCTCAACAAATATTTTTTAACTCCTGAATTCAAGGATAATTATTTTGGGTTGAGAATATGTTTGATCTCTTCCATGAAAAATGGGATATGGTTTTGAGGTGTCTCTCAGAATTTATTTGTTTTCACTTTTGGATTGGCCTTCACTTTAGTAATTAAGTGAGGAGGTGATACAACTAACAAAGAAATACTCAAATATCCTCAGGGAGAAATGTAGGTATAGTGCTTGTCAGTAACACTATGCATATGGAACATGTGTCTCAAAGTAACAATATAAGGCCTGAGACACTGGTAAACTTTGTGATTCCTGTTCAGATAGAGTTGTAGGTCACAATTATGTGATCTATAAATATTAAGAAGGATAATAAGTGTGGACTAGCAAAGTGTATATGTGATAAAAAGAAATGAGATAGGATTATTAGAGCTGATTAAATTAATTCAGAGAATCTTTTCGGCAAAGACAAGTTCGGATAGGAATTTTAGGGAAGAGTGGCTATAACTGCCACAGGGATGGGTTAAAAAATCTGAAGGAAACAAACTGAGAACAGAATAACACATTCGATCCTGGTTTGTGGAATAATAGAGGTTAAAATACAAGGAGCTTATATGCAGCTTACATAAATGTTGTTGAATTGATAAGCAGCCTTAATCTGCTCTCTGCAGAGACTAAATAATAAATCGTTAAAATTTACTATGATAAATTTGCATCAGAATAATTAAAATGGTATATGTTAAATTCTTATATATAAATTATGTTTTAAAAGATGCTAAATAGGAGTGTAAAATTCAACTTTCATAAGGAGATACTTGACATCTGATGGATCTATTTTCAAATGAGAATGCATAGATGTCTTGGCAAACATATCAGAAGCAGGTGTCCAGAGACAGGCTATAGTTGAGAGTTTCATGTGAGGGAGAAGAGTATGATTTTATAACTCTCCTTCTCTACTCTAAATGTTGGTAAATAAAACTTTCCAAGGAATCATGAAACATTAATGTCATCAATAAGAATTAAGGCAGTTCCAAGGTTTTGAGGTTTGGATAACATCACTTAGATTCCCCAAGTCTTTGACTCAAGAGCTCTTGATATTATCAAGTCCACTGATTGTTGTAACAAACTTGTCACATCTTAGAATCCAAAAAAATGTGTCAAATGCTTCTCATTGAACCTTAAATTCAAGCACTACTCCAAAATTTGTCTCTACACATAGAAGACTACAGATTTCTGGACAGGTTGAATGCAGACATACATGACCATTATTTTTAAGTCTCAATATTAATACTCCCTGAATCAGAAACTGAATTTTCAAAATTGGACTAAAGACTCTAAATCTCCTAGAAAATAACTATGTCTCCCTCTTTTCCTTGGTTCAGATATTAATATTGATATGTTGAGGAATCATTGTGATTTTTTTTTTTACTTTTGAACATTTAATTTTCTTCTTTGGTTAAATCTAAATAAATACTTCTTGATTAGGAGGGACAGCTGGATATTTGAACAGTTGGCTGCAGAAGATTATGGAATAACTTCTCAGGAAAACATTCCTAACTAGATACACAGCCATCTGTCAGATATTGTTTAAAAATTCTTGTGTGTGGAAAAGTGTAGGAAATGAGCTCTTAATGGTCCTCACATTGACATTTTTAATAGTAAAAGTGTGGGTCAGGTAAGAAGAGGGAGGTGTTAATTACCCAGGGTAGTTTTTAGCAAAATAATTGTCCTAAATCAGAATTTTTCAAAGTTAGCTCCATGAATTCTAGAATTAGGATTCTAATAAGTGTTATTGATTAAAAGAGAAATTTATTCTAGACATCTCATTTTTTCTTCTTTCCGTCTGTATTGTGTTGCTCTTCCATGCACCTCTTGGCTCTAAGGGGGGTTATTTTTTTCATCTCCTCTACCAGTTCACTTAGGTGAGCCTTCACACATATTTTTTTTTCTTTTTAAAAGAAACACAGGAAGCTGAATTATATCAAAACATGATAATATTTTGTAGAAATCATTTTTCTAACATAGTTTGTAAGCATTTAAGAACAAAATGCAGTCACTCAATAGATCATGAGAGCTAAAGTACCTTTTTTTTTCTTTTTGTTGTGTTACCCGACTGTTATACCAGTTGACGGCTACAATCATGATTTCCGGATTCAGCAATTTGAATGCATTTTTTAAAGTATCACATTATATTATTGAGATTTATATTGTTAAATGTGCAATAGATGGTAATATGATTCAGTGCATTTCTAATGTAGTAAATAGCTTTATTGGAAGACTGATGATTAATAAATGAACGTAAACCTGGAAAAAGACATGCCATGAGAGGCTTCTTACAGCATTTCTAATAATTCACTTGGATACACATGAGTGGAATTCTTATCAAATGACCAAATGTCACGATACTTGAAAGAAGGTAAACAGATGAAAGCTTCATAGTTTAAAAAAGTTTCAAAAACAGACTGGAATATTGGACTGAACACAGTAAGATAAAATTTCATTATTATTCTCTTTTGAATTTATTAAACAAATATTTTACCTCTGCTGCTGAAAAAAATAGTTTAACAGCAGAGACAAAGAAGACTTAAGACTAACCTTTGAGATTAAGCTAGATTGAATCAACAGTGAATGTCACAGCTAATATATCCAATAGTACCTTAGGCTGCTGTCAAAACAGAAAGTTTTGAGAAACGTGTCAATCTCTTTTTCTTCTACGTTGATTAGACCTTGGCAGTAGTTCTGTTTTCAGTTCAGTGTTCAGCCCATTTCAAGAATGATTTCAGCAGACTAAAGTGTGACTACAATTGTGAAAATTCAAAATTATTAGGGAAACTGGAGATTTATCAATGATTATAGATTTAAACATGAACTAGACAATTGTTTGATAGTACTACTATGTAGTGAATTTTTTCACTCAGCAAGCTTTCATTGCGGGCCTAAGATGGACTAGTTTCTAGGACAATCAATATAAAACCAATGGACTGACTCTTTCCTCAATACTTACACAAAGAACTATGACATAATGTACAATACAACAAGTTTCATTAAACATATTAAGTAGCTTGTGCTACTGAAGAAGCCTGAATAAATGTTTTATCTTGAATTCTTTGTTTTTGAATTTATAGCAAATGACAATAACACTGCCATTAAAGATTTTTTCAAACATTTTCTATCTTTGACCATGTTTCTCAATCTATTTGTCCTTATGATGCCCCTCATGAAAAAAAATCTATTTTAATTTAATTAATTGAAAATTTTATTTAATGTCTACCTAATGAAAGCAATTAAATGTTAAGGAATAAGATTTTGTCAGATATAATTGAACCTCAAAGGACCACAAATCATTGTAATATCTAAGATTTTTTTCTATCATTTTCTCCCTCTACACCAAACCAATTTTGTCCTTTTGGGGACAATATTGCTTTCCTTGAGAAGGCATGCTTTACATGATCCATGCTTTATGTGTTCGCTCAACATCTTATCAATTCTCATCTCCTAAGCTTCATTCATATGAAGGAATGATATCCTTCCATTGTCATTACTTTCTCCTCTTTTAATTTACACATAATATCCCTATACTTGGGACACAATTCTAATCCCCTTTTCCTGTGAGTGTTGATTTATCATGACAATATAGATTTTAAATAATTCAATTTATAATTTTATTTAAATGTATTTTATGTATTTATTTAATTAAATACAATTAATTTTAGTATTTTCAATTGTAAGGATCTAATAAGACAATATAATGCATTTATGAGTGGACACATAGCAAAGTGAAAATTGATAGCAATTACTTTTATGTTATCTTTTGTAATTTGATCTACTATACATTTAAGCTCTTAAATTTGTTTCTAGTTAATATTTCAAATTGAGTGCTTTATTTTATTAAAATTATTCAATATTGTGTTCACCAAAATATCTGTATCCTAATTATTTCACAAACTCTATCAATAATCCTACATTTGATGACAATAACCATTTCACCCTGAAATCTTTTTTCCTATTGTTTCCCTCTTAGAAACTTTACCCACAGATATCAAATCATGACACTATAGTAGTAGTTCAGAAGCATAGAAGATGAAAGGGAGAGATGAGATCAATTTTGGGTGACAATGGTAGCTTTAAAATGGTAACTTTAAAAATCCAAATTGAAAACCAAGCAGAGAGCCTACAGTTTTATAGATTTATAGATTGCCAGAAGATATGTACTTTGGGAATATAAAATTGAGAGAAAGCATTTCTCTAAATGTGAAATGGCAAATATTATTGCTCAGATTTAGAGCAGGTTCCACTGCTGTGTGGTGGCTTGATTTTACATCTGTGACTTTTTCTCCCTCTGGTATTATGCATCTCTATCTGCTCATTAATATTGAAGTGCCTCCAGCTTTTCAAGTTCTCATTTTAGTTGATTTTTATACATGCCTCTTTGCTTTTGCACCTATTGATATCCTATTTTTTATCTATTATAATTTGGATGACAAATGGCATTTCTCAAACTTTAATCAAAGCTTATATAGAAGAGAAATCTTGTTATAGGTGTTGTCTTTGTGATTAACATATTTTTACTCTATACAAGTTTTATATTCATAAGTGCTCTGAATGAAAGCATTAGCTTTAAAGAGTGGAATTAAGGAAACAATATTCAACTTATTTTCAAAAGTTCATTACACCTATGAAGTTCATGCTATTCTTTACATCCATCTTCTACAAAGCTTTAGTTCTCATCATATTAGTTAGCTATTATTAGAGACATTCTCTTTAACCATATCACTCAGTAGTATTTGAGCCAAGTATATAACTGTAAGAAGCTCTAGTCATTATCAACCATAACAGTTACATGAAATAACTGATATTATTTTTTTCAACTGAACTAATTTGGAAAGAACTATATTTATCATACAATTTAATAAGCAAAACAAAAATAATATGACAATTCTGCTAGAGGCAAAGTTGATAAATATGATATATTATATATCAGCAAAGGAAAAGAGTCAGATGCTCATGGGTTTCCAGAGGCACAAAGAAACTCTCTAATTGAACCCTAGATTTGAATTCACAAATATTTATATTTTCCTTTCATTACTCACAGGTTTTCTTTCTCAATAGTCTGTAAAACACAGGAGGTGTTGTTTATCACCTCAGAAACACTGACAAATTTTCTCTGCCCTTAATTCTGGCTTCAATTTTAAAGTGTGAGCAAGGGACAAATTGGACAGTCCTTTCAGTTGCACAAGCAGGGTCAATTGTAACTTTCTTTCCTGCATAAGGTTAATCCCAATGTACTGTCTTATGTTGAATCAGTTGTCTTTGAAAATACTGATAGAGAGTGGGAACTATTTCAAAGATGCTTACAAACAGCTATAGCATATCACAAAGTACTTTCTTTCCGCGAGTCTCTCTCGTACATCCTCCAACCTTTTTTCATCTTTTTTCATCACCAATATTTGCCACAGTTAGTGACTCATTCCTTTCAGTCCTAATTATAAACTCATCCAATTCACCAGTTTACGGCATATGTCTGTAAATTAAGCTCATTAGAGAACAGAGAGAGCAGCCGTTTTATTTAAATTAGTCAACGGAGAGCTGTACTTTTTTAAGGCTGATATTTATGAGAGCATAATTAGCCAGGACTAGGCAGAGACTGCAAATCTACAATCCCTTGGTAAACACTCTCCATATTTCCACAAACCAGATAAAGTTACATTAAACACTGTGAAGAACTGGGAGAAAAATGATTACTGCATAATCAAAACTTAACATTGCTATGCAAAGTAGATGATTGATCGATAGGTTGATTGATAGATATAGATTGATAGAGAAATAAAGTCTAAGAATTGTGATTGATTTGACCAGGTATAATTTATGACTCAGTTATAATTTGCCTTAAAACTTAAAAGAATGAGTATTATAATGCAGAAAGCAGGCAGGAAGACAACATATAGGCAAAGGAAGAAAGGAAGGAAGGAGAAAAGGAAGGAAGAGAGGGAGGGAGAAAGGGAAGAAGGGAGGGAAGGATCACAGCTTAAGTGATTATAGCATCTTCTTCACCTGCCCACTAAGGAGAATCCATTGATATCCTCTGGACCTTTCTTTTCAAGCCTACTACCTTCTCAGATACAGTGTTAGCCTCTCAGATTTTGGATCTTAGTATGAAGCAGATGTAGCTATAAAGACGTTGAAAAAAGCTAAGAGATTTATATTTAAAAGCTGATTACTTACTGAAGAGAAGAATAAATATTCAAGAAAAAAAGGAAGAAGAAGAGATTAGACAGAAGCAATGTGAGCTCTTTGAACATAGTTTTGGAAAATTTGCAGTGGGGGAGGAGAGTCTTCAAGGCAGTTTGATCTTTAATAAAATATTAAGAAAAGAAAATAGAAAATAAAAGTATTTAGATGTAATCTCAGATAAATAAAAATTTGATTATTTGTAATATACTTTGGTGCTTTAAAGACTATTTCCATGAGCTTTTATTCCTAGCATTCTTGAAGGAGATTGTATATCATGCATACATTTAGCATACTTTTGTGCATTTAATCTCATCCTCCAACCTCATGAGCCTCTAGTTACTTTCAGGTCCTAATAAAACCACTTTAGAAACAAGATGATGGGTAAATTATTTAAACTGGATCCAGGTAGGATGCTACACTTGATTACTACCATTAATCTCTGGGTTTTTCATTCCATTTACTAGAAACAGTAATTTTTCCCATGATTACACAGCAATTAGTAACAAGTCTAAGTAGAAACCAAATTCCTTATTAGTTCTCCCATATTTGACTTTTTCTTTGTCTCTTAAGGAATGTCTTAAAGCAAAACACACTTTTATATGAGATAGAGATTTGTGAGAAATGCAGAGCAGAAAAGGACACTGACAAGATTCATAAAATGAGTACAAAGTTGTATTTTCATCTAGATTTTTCTTTCTTTTACAATTCTTTTACAAAGCTTTTACAAAGCTTTCTCAGGATCTTTGTCTCATGATATGAAAGATTAGGAATCTATTATCACCTCAGCTCATTGCTCATGTCTCCAATCAGACTGGGAAAGGTGTTAAATTTTCAACAACTCTTACTCCTAGCCTAAGAGAAGAAGGAGAAGACAGAGATAAAGGAGGAAGAAAATAGGAAAGGCAGCTAGGTAAAGACAGACAAATGAGTCTATAGTGGAAGTCCCTTCCTCATACACCTGCTTGTGAGAAAATCTAGCAGCTTGTTTTATATAAGTCTTTTCCTTTATTCAAAATACTCAAAGTATTTAAACCTGTTTTTAAACCTGAAAAAAATAAGAAACCAGAAGAAAACTATGCAGGGAAAATAGTGTTCTTAAAATAAATCTAGATATGTAAGAANACTGACAAGATTCATAAAATGAGTACAAAGTTGTATTTTCATCTAGATTTTTCTTTCTTTTACAATTCTTTTACAAAGCTTTTACAAAGCTTTCTCAGGATCTTTGTCTCATGATATGAAAGATTAGGAATCTATTATCACCTCAGCTCATTGCTCATGTCTCCAATCAGACTGGGAAAGGTGTTAAATTTTTCAACAACTCTTACTCCTAGCCTAAGAGAAGAAGGAGAAGACAGAGATAAAGGAGGAAGAAAATAGGAAAGGCAGCTAGGTAAAGACAGACAAATGAGTCTATAGTGGAAGTCCCTTCCTCATACACCTGCTTGTGAGAAAAATCTAGCAGCTTGTTTTATATAAGTCTTTTCCTTTATTCAAAATACTCAAAGTATTTAAACCTGTTTTAAACCTGAAAAAAATAAGAAACCAGAAGAAAACTATGCAGGGAAAATAGTGTTCTTAAAATAAATCTAGATATGTAAGAAATTTTCTGAAGACAATAAATGATCAAAACATTGACACTATTTTATACTAATGATGGAAATAGAATTTGAGAAACAAACAAAAAAAAGGATTTATGATGTATGGGTTTATAGCCACTCCCATATCATCAATGCTATATCCATGCTCCTTATAATCTATTATTCATCTAGTATCCCCTCATCTTGTCTGAATTTTACCATTGTCCTTTTTTCAGGGTTTCTTCATTGCGTTTGGATTTTTTTGATTCTGCTTACCTCCCTTTGTCATCTCCAGCACGGTGAATGATAGTCAGTAAGCAACTGACAATACATTGATATTAATCAGATCTTCAGATTGATCTTCTACATTGCAAGGTTTGAAAATGACTGTCAACTTTCACAGTAAGAACTTTCAAATTTTGCTGAGCTCTGCATTCAGATTTTCAGAATATTTATACCAACACTCCGTAATTTAGAAACCCATTTGTTGAACTTGCCAGAGAATAAAGATGGCCTATTTTCTTCAAGTATTTGATTATTCAAGTTGGAAGTGAAAAAAAGAAAAACAATGAAGGAAGTACAAGTACCTGATACAGGAGTTAAAATTTACTACTTAATCTTACCTTTATCTAGTCTTCCAAAGACAAAGAATCCACAACAGAAAAGTCTGGCCAAGTGTATATCCATTCTGTTCATCTGAGCATCTCTCAGCTATGATGTGGAAAACACAGAAGAAAAGAAAGAAAACATAATGAGAGAATTCATTTTGTCACTAAGGATTGTTTGAAGTTGCTCATTAATCTTTTAGGCTGTTTTGGCATGATAATATCCAACTCTAGAATATTAATATTCTGAAGCTAAAAAAATGTGCAGCTCTTGCCTTTAAAGTTGTCTCTGCAACTCAGCTCTGTGATAACTCTATTTGAGTCATATTTTAATTGACTGTGACTTTGAGCTTGACTATCCCATTACTTTGCAATGATTTTATTTTATATCACCTGGATTTTTCAAGGGACAGGTAGGAGAAAGATACAGTCTTGAAAAGTGTTTAAGTTTTAAACTAATAGGACAGTTTTCCACAAGCAATCCCAAATGGGTTGGGATGAATGAATACCTTTCCATGAGTCCAAAAACGACTCATGGGAGGGTTATCTAAAATATCAATCCCATGTCCCCGTGAAACACAGGGCCAGTTCAACAAGAAATTTATTTCAGTGACTAATCTTGTGAAATGAAGATTTTTCAGTGCAACTATAAGAACCTTCTTTCAAATGAAGGTGACTGATATATTAAATTAATTTCCAGGGCAAAGAAGAAAGAAGATTTAACCTAAATTTTCCTCCCTCCCTCCCTCCCTTCCTTCCCTCCTTTTTCCCCCTTCCTTCCTTTCTTCTTTTTTCTTTCCTTTTGTCTGCTATACTGATTTTCTATAACTGCTACTACAAATTGCCCAAGGCACTGGGTTAAAACAAGACAAATCTATTATTTTACAGTTCTGCCAGTTAGAAGTCCTAGCATTAAGATGTTGGCTGAGCTACATTTCTTTTGGATGCTTTAGAGAAGAATCTGCCTTGCCTTTTCCAGCATCTACAGGCTACCAGTATTCTTGGATTTGTGGCTGCATCACTCCAACTTCTTCTGTGTCCTTTTACGCATGCCACATAAACTCCTCTGACTGACTCTCCTGCCGCCTTCCTATAGAGACCGTTGTCATTACATTGGGCCCTCCCAAGTAAGCCAGGATAATCATCTCCCCATCTTAAAATGCTTAACTTAATCACGTTTGCAGAGTGCCTTTTGCCACGTAAAGTAACATATGAACGGTTTCCGGGAATTAAGAGGGAATTTTACCTGCACGCTTGTGATCACACAAAGATTAACCTTCAATTGACATTTGTTCTCTCACCTCAAACATTTCACACAAAAGCAGGTGACTTAAAGATATAAAAGTGCCTGTTAACACAATATACCAGTTGGGCTTAGGATAATAGAAAGAGGCAGAAGAATAAATTCCAAGATTCTTTTCTTACTCCCTGGGTTCAAAGACTTCCTTTTTATTGATGAATTAGTGAGTGATTTCTTGCAAGTGCTAAGAATTCCTTGCAATTAGTATGAGAACCCTAATTCCAATCATCACTGTCACAACACAGAATAGAAGTATCAATTGACACAGAAACACGGGGACAAAACACAAAGAAAAAACCTGAATGGAATAGTTAGTTAGGTGTAGCTAAAAGTCCTATTTATTTTTATATTCCCATGTATCAATTTAAACACAGGTTCAATCTTTCTTAATAAACTATATAAGTGATTTTTAAATGGAATCTTAAGCAAAAAAACTCCCCTAGTAGCCAAATGAATTCAGCATATAATTGCCATCAAATGTTGAATTTGCAGAGTGGGTAAATCAAGTCAGAAGTAGCACTCTTAGAATGAGGCCTTAGCAAGATGCATTCCTGTCTGATATTTGCATAGACTAAAAATAATTTATTTTAGTTTAGCATGTTTTTATCTTCAATCAGACTCAGGATGAAAGTCACCAATAGTTTCTCCTTTTTTAATATTAGATTTACAAAAAACCCACCAAATTTCCTTTTACATCCTGTTTATTTTTTACTATGGTACTATAGTACTTATTATGAGGATATAATCGGCCACTGTTCACGTCATATTTTATCTTTAAAAATCTACCCAATAAATAACTAGTCAAAAATACACACTGCAGTTATACTGTAATTGCTATAGTTTTAAAAGTGAGGCTAAATAATTCTTTTCTGGAAATATCCATACTAACATTTTACAATTCAATCAATTTATTTTTAACATACGTTTTCCTCAAAGCTTTCTAAAATAATACCTGGGAAACCCTAACATTAAAACACTTTCAAGAAAATGTAGAGGTGAGATGAATTTTTCAAGCTCAGAGTACATGCCTTATTTATGTGTGTAGTCCTAGTAGCTTCTAGAGTGTCTGTCACATTACAAATGCCTAAAAATATTCGTTGAGTTGACCTTTATTGTTGATGAAAAAGAGCATTTGCCAATACACACCTTAAGAGCCCATCTACTAAAACGGATCTTTTAAGTGGTTGAAAACAGAGAAGGAGACACTTAAATTTAAACTGGTGTTTCAATATTCTAGTAACTCAGTGAAATGAAATTCTGATTTATTTAATATACGTTCTATAACAGACTCTATTTTTAAGAGCTCAATGCTTTTTGTGCTTATTAAAATTGTGACACCTTTCAAAAGTAAGAATGTTAACCCCAGTGTGTTAGCCAACCACTAATTGTTAATATATATTCTGTCTATCTTAAGAACCCTCCTCCCCAGCTTCCACTAAGTGGGTAAAATTCTATTCCACTTGGCAATGTTGCTGTACTCTGTTAATCACTTGTCATGTTTCACCCAAGAGATGTCAGTATTCCAGAAGCAAGCAATGTCATTCCTATAATATGTATATTGTAAATTGGTTGTCAAAGTTTTTAAAAATCCCTTAAGACCCTTCCATTTTCAAGGTGGTTTCTAAATATAGCATTATTATAATAAGATATTTCAGAAGGTGCTATCAGCAGCAAGATATGTTATACTTGATTTGCGCTATTGACCCACTGCTTAGTGAAAGACACAGATGCCAAGTAAAGAACACTCGTCCTATTCAGTATAAAATGTAAGATGCTTCTTCTCAGTTATGAAGACATCAGGTCATACAATGAGGTGTTTCGTCTTTGCAGTAGTGTTAGTTGAAGTGCCAATGTTCCCTGAACTAAAATGTGTGTTCCTAATTAAAACTGTCACTTTCTCAAATGTGTTCAAGGGACTGGCTTTCACCCCTTAAGATGTTTTGTTTCTAAATCCTACTTGCTTTTTGTTTCAATTCAGTTATGCTGTTTCTGTTTAGTTCTTCTTGTGTAAGCACAATGCTATCTACTATTAAAATTCATAGTGAATATGTAACATCTGCAAAACCAGTGATGAAAATTTTCAACCCTAGACACTTGACACCAAGGTGTTGATTCGGATAACTACGTGAAGAGAAAAGAAATGTAATCGAATGCTTTATGAGACTAAGGAAAAATGGGGAAATCCTGAGTTTGTTGTTGTTGTGTTGTGTTAAAATGGTATAACTTTAATAAAAGAAAAGGAAGAGCAATGAAAGCGTAAAAATTATCTATTCCAGATAACATTTTCAGTTCCCTTTTATAACATTTTCAGATAATACATTTTTAAAAACTCACTGCTACATGTGTTTGGTTCTTTTAAAGGGTTGTATAGTTCATTTTATAGTAATAAATATATGCTATTTAAAAATCAATGCATTTTCAGTTCTGTTTCTTCATTGATTGAAAAGAAAAAAAGCATGCGTCCATTGGCCATAGACATATCAATAAGCTATAGTAATTGAAAACAGATAAATTATTATTTGGCATAGCTGTCAGTGTTGCAAGACAATTCTTCCTGAGGCTCTCACATTCCTGTGAGAGAAGCACAGGCTACATATGTTCTGTACTATCTTTCCAAAGACATTGGGTAGCAAACTGCTTTGGGAAGACAGAGACTGTGCTTCTTTCTGGAGCAAAAGCCAAGTATATTTACTGCCCATTAGAAAAAATTCAGGTTTATGAAGCTCCCAAATCCTCTTCCATAATGAAAACCATTGCATTAGGATTACCCTGAGGGGTTTATGGCTCAGAGGACAAGCCTCAAAATACTGACACACTGGTTATTGTTATTGTAAATAACACATTATCTGTCTCTGACCATGAAGTTTTCTATTTTCTTCGGCATTTATGAAATGATGTCAAGCTAACACATTAACTTGCACATAGGGCAAAATATCAGACCCATCACATATTTCTTTAGCCACTGACAAAATGGTGATAGAAATTACTGTGTTTCTAGTATTCCTCCCGATTTTAATCTGTTCATACTCTTTCCCTCAGGCATATACATTTTTTTTTGCTCTTCCAAGTTCTGAAATAAGTACTAGCATGCCCTACCTTAAACCCTACCTTTTAAATTATTCTTCTTAAATTTTTAGCATCTGCAAGGAAGTTTCTTCAACACAACTGACCACTCATTTCCTTGAATTCTCTCTCTTGGCTGATCATGTGTTCTATATCACCTCCACCACTTGTCACCATAGTCATACACTGTAAAATATCATTAGCAACAAGTTTCCATAATTTTAATTTCACGAATCTTTTTGTTTTATCACAAACTTCTTTGGAAAGAGTTGCTCAGTTAACTCTTTCCAATATCCCAATTCCATCAATGCCTGAACCCAGTTGGAATCTATAATCCATTAAACCAACATCATCATTTTTTTCTAAAACATTCGTCTATCTCATGGTTTCTCTTTCTTATGGCTTGAGTTTAAGTTAATTGCCTAATACCTATAACTTCTCTCTACATACCCTGAACCCTTTGCCCCATCTCAATGTCTTTTTTAAAATGATATGATCAGAGTTGTTTAAAATAAGATTAGCAGACAGAGAGTCTTAGTCCTTTTGTGTTCTGGAGATTTGAGCCCATTAGCAAAACCCAGGTGTCTTGCTTTATTGTGCCTATTGCATGGACTGTTTCCATGATGCTGCATCGCCTTTTGTTCCTTTTAGAGTGGCCATTGCTCACTGTCTTTTCGGGACATCATCAAGGAGACTTTCATATGCACCTTCTAATCCTCCAGTGGTACCAGAGTTAATTGTCTCTCGTCTGTGCTATCCTACCAGGCATTTCTTTACTTTTAAACACTAGGTTATTGTATATCATTGTAAATGTAACTAGGTTACAAAATATTAAGCTCTCTTTTTCACAACTGTTGGCTTATTTGAATCAGCTACCTTAATTTAAGTTCCTAGAGAGAAAGAAATTCATCTATTTTTTAGTATTTATACATGTAACCTAACAGAAGGGAAACAATTTGAAGGGTATGGCTTTTAGAGACAAGGCGTTTGCATTACAACAGTGGGAATCTTTGCATAATTATTTTCAGTTTCCATATCTGTGAATGAGGAATGAGGAATGCATTTTTCTTGGAGAAATATTGCCTAACTAGAATAGTTAGGATAACATACATGAGGCAATACACATTAACCAAATTATAAAAATCCTGGTACATAGTGACTGCAATATAAACTTTCAATGAATATGATGATAACAAATTTGTTGAGCCCTCCCAAATATTTAAGCCAGAGTAGTATATGTGGTTCTGATTATATTATTTTAAAAATGAATATTTGAGTAGCACACTTATCTCACTCAGTTTCAAAACTGTAAAGAGAAAAGGATATACCCTATCTATCATACTTTCACCAGAAATGTTTATCACAGGTTATATTTACTGAATTATAATTGTGATTGTTAGAAAATATTAATATTATGGATATTTTACTCAAAAATTACAACATCGTATGAGCAATCAAAACTGGATTTCTCTATTATATTTGTTTCAGAGAAAAAATATCATTAATAATCTCAAAATCAATTTAACACTAATTGTTCAATGTCATTTATTTTCAACAATTTATACTGGGTTTATCAGATGCTTGTAAAATGTTGTTTGGTCAGAATAATGATTATTTATAAAGTAAGTCTGTTTTGCACAAAAAAATTAACTAAAATTCATCTCTCCATAGGGTATTCAGAAAAGTGTCAAACCATTTCATGATAATTTAATTTAAAGCTTAAGCTCTGGGAAAAGAGGGAAAAAAATTCAGATGTTCTAATGATCTGAAACTACTTTAAATTGAGAGCTGGTAATAAAAAAAAAAAAATGCCAGCACAGAAAGGTCACCACTAGGGTTAAAAAAGTCCATTCTTCATGAATATTAACAATCTTAATCGTTAACTTGAATTGTAGCTGACCTAATACAAAATACTAACTCAAAACGCCCCATATTGTATGTTTAGTCAAATGAATTTTTATCCCTTTCAAATTATGGAAATTAAGAAGAATTTTGTTAGTTTCTCAGCACTTGTCAGTATACCCAGTGGTTTATGACTGTGACAATGTCTCCACATTCTTACTGCTTTAGTACTAAAAATTCACATTTTGTACCTCCATGAAAAATAATCCATGATTAACCTTTATTCTCAGAAAAAAAATCTATCCATAAGAACACATTTTGTCTAGAAACGAAAACACTTATATTATAGATCTCTTTTTTTGTTGTTTTGCAATAAGTTACACCGACTATAGTAGATATCTTCCATTAATAAGGGATAAATTTTCTGCAAAACAATAATAAAAGCACATTTGAAGGATAAAATGCATATCAATCTGATAATAATTTTCATTTACAATAGAAAAATTAAAATGCCTCAGAGGTACTGGCTATTAAAAAAATTGAAAAGAAACATATCATGAAGGAAGTTGCAATACATGATATTTCTGAATATGGTCTTCCCTGAATACTTACTTTATTATTATTTACTAGTATACATTTATGTATTTTAGCTAATCACATTGTAAATGCTTCTGTAATTTTAAAAGTATGTATTTTGCCAATAATTTCATAGAAAATTTGGTACCATTAGAGATGCTATTAGAGTAATTAGGGAATAAAAATCACTAGAGTTATCATGCAAATCTGTTTGGCTTTATTTTTTAAAGTATGAAATGCAAATGGCTAATATGGTTCATTATAGATACCTTTGAGGTGTTTAAGTTGAATTAGCATGAGACAGTCACTCACATATATATTGTTGGAAATATTTTTCTTGAATAATGTAATAAATATGAAATACCGTTATACCTATGGGAAAGAAAAGAAAGAATAAAGAAATTTGGCCTCTAGTTTCCATGAGTTATCCTAGTTTCTTTGGATGTGTTATTTTATTTTAATATTTTACTAGCATTTGAGCATTATCAGAAAGATGCAATTAGGGTGATTGTTTCCTAAAATATAAAGCTATAATGATATCCCAAATTTACAATAATTATATTTTTTTCATTGGCTTGAGATATCCATGATTGAGAAGTACCAAATCTCTAATGGTGCATTCTTTTTATATTTATAACAGCCCTTTACATTTTTCACAGCCCTGATAATTCTAAGATATCCTTAGCAGTTTTACAGCTTTTTTGTTTTTTGCTATATTATAGACATATAAGAAACCTCACATATTTAACTTGTAGTATTTGACAAAATTTTGCATATGTGTGTCATCATCCTAATCAAAATATTGGATATATCCATTACCCCAAAAGTTTCCTCATGCCCGCTGCTCTCCAACCCCATCCCTACACAACTACTGAATTGCTTTGTGTCTTTATAAATTAGATGGCATTTTCTAGAATTTTATAAAAATTGAAAGGTAAAATGTACCTTTAAAACTCTGACTTCTTTCACACAGTGTAATTTTGTTTTATTTGTTCATGTATTTTGCATGTAGAAATGAGTAACTGAATTTTATTGCTGATTAATAATTAATTGTACGGCTATAGCACAGACTAGTTACCTATTCACCTGATGATGGACATTTGGGTTGTTACCCAGTTTGATGGTACTACAAGTAACATTCCAATTTTGTAAACCATCATGTTCCAGTCGTTATATGGAAATGAACTTGCATTTCTTATGGCGTTTTTTCAGTCCCGCTCCAATTTCTGAATTTGCTTTTTTCTTGAAGAAATATTGCCTAGGTAAATTAGTTTGTAAAAATCAATATCAATATATAAAATTAATTGTGTTTCTATACGATAGCAATGAAAATCAGAAAATATATTTTTACATAACACAATTTACAGTAAAATTATTTGGGTTAAATCTGACAAAAGGTGTGCAAGATCAGTACACTAACAACTGCAAAATATTGTTGAGAGATTAAAGAAAGTAAGTAAATGGATAGTTAGACTGTATTATGGATCGAAGATTCAATATTGCTAATGTAGTCTTAAATTGAACAATAGATTCAACAAAATTCCAATCAAAATGTCAGCAGGTTTTATTTTTTGGTAGAAATTGACAAACAAAACAAAACAAAACACACAAAAAAACACCTTAAAAAAGAACCTTACAACTTACATGGACAACTTACGTTGCCTAATTTCATGATTTTATTATAAAGCTACAGAAATTAAGACAGTGTAGAGTTGATGTCAAGACTGACAACTCAATCCATAGAAAGGAATAAAAAGTCCAGAAACAAATACGTGGTCAATCAATTTTTCATAAAGGCAAAACATGAATTCAGTGAGAAAAGGAAAGTTATTTCAATAAATGGTGTCAGAACAAAAAGTAAACTTCAACTGATACCTTGAACCATAAACAAAAAATAAGTAAAGATGGATTATAGATTTAAATGTAAAACTTAAAATTATAAAACTTCTATGAGAAAGTAGTGGAAAAAATGTCATTACCCATATAAGTTGTAAGGTTATTTTTTTAGTTATTTTTGTTTGTCAATTTCTATCCAAAAAAAATCCTTCTCACATTTTGATTGGAATTATGTTGAATCTATTGTTCAGTTTAAGAGTACCTTAGCAATATTGAATTTTTGATCCATACTACAGTGTATCTATGCACTTATTTACCTTATTTAATTTCTTTCACTTTAG
Organism: Rhinopithecus bieti; assembly: GCF_001698545.2. Lineage (NCBI taxonomy): Eukaryota > Metazoa > Chordata > Mammalia > Primates > Cercopithecidae > Rhinopithecus > Rhinopithecus bieti. Next base: position 21,127 of record NW_016817744.1, read on the forward strand.
CAGGGCAATAAGTTTTTAGATAGGAAGCCAAAAGCATGATTTATAGATATAAATTTAAGTTAAAAGAATTGAATATTTTAAATTCAGAATGTTAATCAGTTTAACTTAAAATCATCTAGAGATAGAGTGAGTAGAAGGAAGGAAGAGAAAATAGAAGCATGAAGGAGGGAAAGAAAAAAGATTTAGATATTGTAGTATTTTTTAAGCTTAGAGTCTATAAAT
>NW_016817744.1:23170-37701 GCF_001698545.2 Rhinopithecus bieti
AAAAAAAAAAAAAAAAAAAAAAAAAAAAATGCCGAGAATACTGATATGACTCACTGTGCCCAGCCCTCAACCTAAAAGTCCATTATATTCACATGTAATGAAACATCATAAACTGCACATATTTTAATTGTATAATTTATTAAATTTGGACATATAAATACACCTATGAAATAACCACCAGTCACAATTTTAAAAATAACTTCATCCCTCCTCATACCATTCTTTAATCTCCTTCCTCCCCTCAAACCTACCCTCAGGCAACACTATTTCATTTTCTGACATTATGGTTTACTTTGAATTAAATAAATTATGTTGGCTGGGTGTGGTGGCTCACGCCTGTAATCCCAGCACTTTGGGAGGCTGAGGCAGGTCGATAACCTGAGGTCAGGGGTTTGAGACCGGCCTGGTCAACATGTTGAAACCATCTCTACCAAAAAAACGTAGAGAAAATTTGCCAGACATGATGACATACACCTGTAATTCCAGTTACTCAAGAGGCTGGGGCAGGAGAATTGCTTGAACTCCAGAGGTGGAGGCTGCAGTGAGCCTAGATAGTGCCACTGCACTATAGCCTGGATGACAGAGCAAGATTCATCTCAAAAAACAAACAAACAAACATATTTTGATGGAAACATGTAGCATGTATACTTTTCTAGACTCAATTTCTTCACTCAGAATAGTAATATTGAGTTCACCTGATGTGATTGTTATATACCAATATTAACATCCTTTGTACTGTTAAGTAGTGTTTGATTATATGATATGACATAATCTGTTTATCCATTTATCTGTTGACGACCATTTGGGTTTATTTTCAGGTTTCGATTATTACCATTTTTATATGGACTTTTAGTTTTATTCTGGAATATATATATATATACACACATACACACACACACACATACACACACACACACACACACACACAAATATATGCGTAGAATGGCTGGTTAGTATGAAAAATCTTTTTTTTTAATGCTGTAAATCAGTTTTCTAAAGCAGCTGTGCCATTTTGCAATTCCGTCACTACTGTATGACAGTTCCAGTTGGTTTGTACTCTCACTAACACTAGGTATGAGCAGCTATCTGTTAGCAAATCCAATGGGTATGTCTTATTACATGACACATTATAATTTTAATGAGATATCTCATTGTTTTAACTTGCATTTCTCTGAGTGGTGATAGTGGGCATCATTTTATGTGTTTATTCGCTATGAATATATCCTATGAAGTGTCTGTTCAAATTGCTTCTCCATTTGTTAATTGGGTTGTTAGTTTTATTTTTGAGATGTAAGTTTTTTATACATTCATATTACATGTCCTTTAATTTATGTGTAGTGAATATTTTCTTCAAGTGTGTTGCAGTCTTTCTGTCTTCTTAGTAGTGACTTGAAAAGCAAAGTTTGAAAATTGGAATGATGCCCAGGTTATCAATTTTTCTTTCCTTGTTTTGACCAAAATACAACATGCTGTGACTTTGACGAAAGTCACAAAATTTTTCTCCTATGTTATCTTCTAGAATTTTTACAATTCTAGGTTTTACATTTAGGTCTATTATCCATTTTGATTTAACGTTGTATGCTGTGAAGTAAGGATGGATGTTCATTTTGTTCCTGCATAGCTATCAAGTTCATTCTCCATCATTCGTTTTAAAGATTTTTCTTTCCCAAATTAATTGCCTTTATCAAAATTAATATACCATACATGTTTGAGTCTATCTACATTTCTATTTAAATACAAATATAAAACCTAAAATCAGATAGGATAAGGCCCACAAATTTGTTCCTCTTTGTAAAAACTGCATTAGTATTAAAGACATGTTGCATTCTTACATAATTGTTAGAATCAGCTTTTCAATTTCTAGAAAACAAGTACTGCTGTAATTTTAACTGAGATTGCACCAAATCTATAGATCATTTTGGCCAAATTTTTCGTCTTGACAATACTAGGTCTTCCAATCCATGTGTATGGAACATCTCCCCATTTGTTTAGGTCATTAGTTTCTCTCTGCAATTCTTCACAGTTACCAGGGTGAAAATTTTGGACATGTTTTGTTAGATTTATTCCCGAGTGTTTAAGATGTTTGGGAACTACTACTGTAAGCAGATTTTTAAAATTGTGCTTTTAATTGTTTACTAAAAATTGTTTCGTAGAATGTCTAGGATTTCCCACATAAACAGTCACATTTGCCTGAAGACGGAGATACTTTTAGGCTTTCCTATATGAATTTTATTCCTTATATATGAAACTAGGGAATCCTGAGCAAGCATTGTTTCTTGGTTCCCAATGTCATGGGAATAATTAAATCTTTTCACCATCAAATATATTGTTAGCCTTAGATTTTTTTTTTTCTTGCATGCACACTATCTACTTGAGGAAATTTGCTACCATTTGTAGTTTGCTGAGAGTTTTCACTATAGACGTGTGTTGACATTTTAAAATATGTTTGCTCCACCTCTTGAAATTCTTTTATTTTTCTCTTTTATTCTATCAGTATGGGAAATGACATTAATACCAAACATACATTCCCAGGATAAAATACACTTGGTAATTATGAATTTTGCTGTTGAATTTAGCTTCCTAATATCTTACTAAGGTTATCTGCAGCTGTATTCATGAGGAATATCAATTTACAATTTCCTCTTTTGTAATTTTTTAGTCATGTTTCGTATCCTGGGTTATGCTGGCATCATAACTCTACCTAACCAAATTAGACAGCGAATCTACCCCCTCTATTTTCTAAAAGATCTCTGTCAGATTAATGTTATTTCTCTATGCTGTTTGATTAGAATTCACCAAAGCAACCACCTAGGTCTGACCTTTCTTTTGGAGAAGGGTTTTGGTAACAAAGTAAATATCTTTGTTAGCAGTAGGGCTATACAGATTTAGTGTTTATTCTTGTATCGACTTTGGTAAGTTATTTTTCAAGAAATTTATTTACATCATTGAAGTCATCAAATTTGTTGGCATAAACTTGCCCATACTCTCTTTTCATTATTTGGTCAATGTCTGTAGGATCCATTGGTGAAATCGTTTTCTCATCCACATATTAGTGATTTATGTTCTTTCTCTTTGTGTTGTGTTCAGTATAGATACAAGTTTGTTAGTTACATTGACTTTTTCACAAAACCAACTGTTATTTTTTCTCTGTATTTATTTCATTTTATTTATTTCTACTCTTAATAATTGTTTCCCTTGTCTTAGCGTTGGGTTTTTTTAATCTACTTTTTTCTATTTTTTTTAATTAATAAACTTAGTTCATTGACTTTGCATATGTTTTTTAACATAAGCATTTAAATATACATCTTTCTCTCTAAGAAATGTTATAGCTGCACCCTCAAACGTTTATATGTTGTATTTTCATTACCATTCAATTCAAAATTAATCACCCTTGTCAGGAATTATTTAGAAGTGTGATATTTAATATTAACATATTGTAATTTTCATAAATATTGTATTATTTATTTGTTAATTATGTTATGGTCAGAAAATATACTCTGAAATACTTTAACCACTAGGTGTTTATTGAGGATTGTTTTTTGGACCAGGAAATGCTCTATTTTGGTGAATAGACTGTACACTTGAAACAAAAGTAAATTCTTTCTTTTTGCAGTCATTTGAAGTAGTTTTCTATAAATATCAGCTGGGCAAAGTATTTGATACTGTTGTTCAGCTCTTCCAGCATATTACATTTTTACTAGTTTATCTGACACATTTGGAGAGAAGAATGTCAAATGTACTAAAATTATGGGTTTATATATATTCCCTTTTTAATTCTATAATTTTTTGTTTTACGTATTTTGAGACTTCATTATTAGATTTATTCAGCTATATGTGTTATATCTTGCCCATGTACTGTTTCTTTTATAAATGTGATTCTTTTTCAGTCTGTTGAAATCCTTTGTCTTGAAGTCTCTTTTATTAGATACTAAAATCTTTACTCCATCCTAATTATATTTGTAGTTTTACAATAAATATTTTCTATCCATTTACTTCAATGTATCTGTTCTTCAAGTTTAAAGTGAATACCTTCCTAATAACATATAGAATAGTCTTGAATTTTTATCCATTCTGTCAAGGTCTGCCTTTTAATTGGGGAATCTGGATCATTAACACTTAATGTAATTATTAATATGATTAGATTTAGTGTGTGTGTGTGTGTGTGTGTATATACATATAGAATGATAAAATATAAATTTGTATTATATATATTTGTTGGAGGTGATTTGGGGGGTGGGGTGTTGGTTGTGGTGTGTGTTGTACTAGTATATAAATATATTTTTTTTTTTTTTTTTTTTTTTTTTCCTGTACGCATTTCTTATGCCGAGTCAACTTCAGGAAAATCCCCTAACCTCCCAACCAGGTTTCACTGCTGCCTAACCTCCTTGAACTATGACTTCTTTCACTAAGGAAAAATAATGTTTCTTTCTCCTTTAAGTTAGTTACTTTCATTCTTTTCAGTATTTCTTGGCAAATGTTTTGTACCTCTTCATTATTCTAAGAGCCATATAAACGCTTTCCAGTTTGTATATGTTACCTTTAAAGTGAAGTCCTCAAAATTCAGTGTAATTCAATGAATTTAATGTAATTCAACTCAGAGCATTATAGTATTTCATGACTCTCAACATTATGTTAAAGTAGACTACATAACTATTCATTTTTGTTGGGGTCACATCACGCTGTTTACTCACATGTAGCTTCTGGAACACTAAAACCTATAGTGGCTAACAAGTAACATGGTATCTAATGTAGATTAGATATGGTATCTAATGTATCTAATGTAGATACCATATTACTTGTTATAGGTAAATTACTTGTTATAGGTAACTTGTTAAATTCCAAATTCCAAAATTTGGGTTATAAAATGTGTAATCTTTCCACTGTGTTATTGATGGCAGTGGTGGGCCATCTGGAGCAGGGGGAAGCCTGGGAGGTGGCGGCAGGGGCGGCTGCAGGAGCAGCAATGACACTGATGGGTCGCCGATGCCCTGCGTCCCTGAGGCAGCCAACTGTGTCACCCCAACACTTCCGTGGTTGGGTGGGACCTGCCCCCAGGCCCAGAGCCTCCGCAGCTGGAGACCCTGGCCCCACTTCACTACTCCAGGAGGAGGAGGCCTAGCTGGGTCTGTGCTTCAGGCACCGGGGTGGGAAGTGAGAGCAGCATAGAGCTACATAGAGGAGCTACCCTCTCTGCTGGTAGCTGAACACTTGTCGGGAAGAACAGCTGTAGGGAGGAGTTACCCTCTCTTTTGAGAACTGAACACTTGTTGGGACGACCTGCCTAAAGGGGAGCTACCCTCTCTGCTAGGAGCTAAACAATCATCGGGATACCCTGGCTACGGAGAAGAGCTGGCCACTGTGTGTCTTCTCTAAGCTGTCCCATTGCTCAAAAAAGCTCCCTTCATCTTGCTCAGCCTTCACTTGTCTACATACCTCATTCTCCCTTGTCGCAGAACAAGCACTTGGGACCCACTGAACCGCGAGGCTAACATGCCTCTTGTTGACCAACTTGGAGGAGAAGAGAAGGAGAGAGGAGGAGGCCCTTTGGGGCGCCCAGACCAGGGAGATCCCTGAGGCAGGGCTGTGACTCCCTCTTTGGGGCCCTGTGGTTCTTGGCATCTCCAAGCATCCGGGCACCACTGCATTCCTCGGTGCCAGCCAGGGAAGCTGCTTGTGATGCGCCAGATCCAGCCGCAGCTTTGCAGAGAGCCAGCAACCATGCCAGCACCTGGGGCTGTCCACCCTGGGGCAGCAGCCGGCATTTTTGACTGCGCAGTAGCCGGACCCCAAGCTTGCTCGCACACCTCTGGCCTCTCCGCACCTGTTTCGCAGTCTCCCTTGGAGGCACGGGATCCAGGCTACTAGTGTGAGCTGAGCAAAGACTGCAGGCTGAGTGCATGGAACAAGCCTAGCTCACCTAAGCAAAACTGGGGCAAGGCGCCACCAGCCACAAGTGTCCAAGAAAAGCAACACCCCAAAGATTCCATAACATTATCATTCGTTTGGAGATTTTATTTGTATAATTTTATATGCCAAGCCATTTTCTACATCTCTGATCATGGTGTCTAAGACCCAGCAGCAAAAAAGCAAAACATTCTCATTACCAGCACATTCTCCGGCAATGTTAGCCTTTATGTCATTGAATCTACCTGCAAGAAGTATGAGGTGATGTGTGTTATTACATGCAATGACTTCCCAGCAGGTGTCATTTTAAGCATTAGATCATATATGGGACTGAGGAAGTAACTCTTCCAATTTGCGATTGCCAACAATCTCCCGACACATCTTACCCAATTTAAAAAATACTCTCCAATGTTTCTAGATGTTCACAAAACCTTCCTTTATGATTGTATTCTGTAATATCTATCTTATAATCCATGCTATGTTCTCTGAGTCATTATTTAACAAATAAAAATACTTTTTCGTTTCAATCTTCCATAATCGTTCCTGCCTTCCACTTTCTGCAAAACTTATCATCACTGTTTTTTAGGTACTTAGGGTATAAAGTTATTAATTATTTAGAGATGCATATATTTTGTATGTAATATCTTTTTGCTTTGAAATTAGTTATGTTTCAGTGACTAAATACGCCCCCCAAACAAATCTCATATTTGATTCTTTAGTCTATTTTCTTCTGGGAGCAAGAAGAAACAGAACTCAGGAATATATGAGACTTTCTCAAAAAAACATTCAATCAGTAACATTGATTTGCACCCAAATTTAAAATTAAAGTTAATGCAGTGAAAGAGAGTGAAAACAAAGTTATCAAACCAGAAACCAAGTCTTATTGATAGTTGCTTTTTTGGTATGTTGTTTTATGTTTTATCAGTATAGCTTTATTCATAATGGGGATTACAGTAGTATTCATAATTAAATGGTTTTTCCTTTATATATTTGAGAAAATAATTTCCAACTTAGTCCAAAATGTTTATATATTCATAAAGGTGATTGAAATAAAGAGATTATTCAAATTATAGCAGGAAAAGGACTGTGCAGTGATTCTTCTCTATTTGCAGCAATATGGTAATGGTATTAATGAAATAATACAATAAATCGCAAAGTTATAGCATGATGATCTGCCAGGGAATGGTGTAGAACTAAAATGAATTCCAAACAGACTCATTATGTAAAAAATGGATATGGTTTTATTATTGCATAATGATCTTCATTATAACTTTTAGTTGTAAAGTATTAACAGGTAATATTTTCTATTACTTTATGATATTTGATACATAAATTTACTTTCCTTTCTTGATAGGCAGATTTACTCATTTTCTAGGCTCCATAAAGTAAAGAAAATCTTCCCTTAAAAAATAAAAAGAATAAACAGATAAAACGAAACCCTCTGGTCATGTTACTCAGATGTTTCCTTTCAGGAATTTATCTAGGCATACATAATGGTATTTATTCAAATATTTTAGCTCTATAAGCAAACACTATGTAAATGCAAATACTGCTATAGTTGTCATTTTTCTCAGAACCCTAGGCACAGTCTCCTTAGAAACATAATTAAAATTTGCATACTCTTATTAAATGAAACTATTTGAAGGAAGTCATTTGGTGGCTCTCAAAATAAAACTTTGTTTTCAGAAATAGTTTATGAATGTCATTCAACGCATCCCCAAGGCTTCAAAAAGAAAATGTCAAGGAACCTCCTTCAGGATATCTTCCTAAATTTCCCATGTGTCATCTTGGTTTTGCAAAGCATGTTTTAAAATGAAGAACATGACTATATTCACAATTGGAAATCAACAAAAGGACCTAGGGGGATCTGTTGTTGTAATTGGATAAATTGTGTGTGCACTTGTGTTTGCAATGCATATGTTTGTGTGCAAACATGTATTGGCCCAAGGGGCTACTTATGAGCTGAAGACAACTGAAAGCAAGATCAGTGACCTTACATTGTTACCTTTCTACACACTCAAGGCCAATTGCAATATTACAAATTACAAAATCTATTAAAAATTGACACCTGACTTGAAAGTCAGCAAAACAAAGAAGGAAGGAGAAGGAAGGAAGGAAGGAAGGAAGGAAGGAAGGAAGGAAGGAAGGAAGGAAGGAAGGAAGGAAGGAAGAAAGAAAAGCAGGCAGGGGGCAGTAAGTGAGCTCAATAAGAGGTAAACATACTTTCAAGGTGGTTTCAAATTCCCAGTCTTTATCCATGAAAAATTGCTTAATGTAGCAAACTAGAGGGCTGTGGCCCATGACCTGGTCAGCAGAAAATTTGCACTGTTATAAAAAAAAAACATAAACATGGTGTCTTTTAAGACTTAAAGTGTGAAAAGGAACTATTTTATCTGTAGCTAAGAAAAATATAGTCTAGTAAAATGGTTTTCCCCAATGTATTCCCTTATTGCACAGTGGAAACATAGCATTATACATACAAAGAGAGAGGGAGCTTTGTTCCTGCTTCAAACACTTTTTCCACAAAACTGAAAAGAAGGAAATAGAGTGATATCTGTATAGCACCCTGAGAGTTCATATGAGTTTCATAATGCAAGTAGGTGTTTATTTTAGCCCACTTGACAATTTAGGCAAACATGTAGCCATTAGTACATTTACAAAATGGTCCCTTGCTATATTTCCTAGTCATCACATAGGCACAATTTAACCGAGTTCTAAAAACAAAATATATAGAGAGCTTTTAATCAGATAAAAAGAGGGTAAAATGAGAGGGAAAACCCACAATATAGAAAACAGATATAGATAAAGGAATTAAGTAAAAGGTTTACAAAATTTTAAATGTGAAAACTGATCCACAAGAGAACCAGACAACTTAATGAAGATGACTTTAAGTAATTAAATAAATTATACATAAAATGAACATAGGGTTTTTCCAACTCCATAGCGCATCATATTATTCAGTTTGCAAAGAAATTTTTGTGTGCTGTGCTTTGGAAGAGTCCAAAGAATGACTATTCAAGACTTTGAGTTATGAGTTATGAGTTCAAGATATTGAACTAGAGTTATGACTATCTTTGCTTTTGAATATTTAAAACAGTGATATACAAAAGGAATCTGCATAATTTTCTCTGATTTTCTAGTCAAACATTATCAAAGAGAAATAAAAAATCTATTCATTGGCAATGCCAGATGAACAATCAGAATTCCCTTAGCTGATGTACAGTAGTGTCATTAAATATAAATATAAAGCAAACAACAATCATTTATAAAAATTTTCCAGTAAACACTTTGAAAAAGTAAAGAGATATGTGAAATAAATTTAAATGATGTATTTCATTAAATCAAATATATTCAAAATATTATCATCTATTTCCAAATATTTTATTTCACCATGAAGTGAATGTATACTAGTTTCAAAACTGTCTGTCCAAGTAATAGCACTAACATTTGTGTCAACTCAGTATTATCATCATTGAATTCAAAGGATATTGAGTAAGTTGAAAAACAATTCTAAATTTATTGAAATCAATAAATGTTCTTCAAATTTTTTCTATAGCTTTCTTAGTCAATTTATGTAACACTATTTGGTTACCATTTAAATCTTCTCCATATAGATTTATAGTAGAAAATGTATAAAATCTTTATTATTTGGTTTGTTTATGAAAAATTTGAATGTCAACATAAATTCTCATAACAATCTAGCTAGGTGGCAGATGAGCTTTTCCTTTCCTTGGAGAGCCAAATTTAGCTCTTTTATATATAGGATGATACCAATGAGAGAATGTAAATCATGCTGGTATTATCTTAGTGTCTATGATTATTGAATATTTGACAACAATTTCTTTTGTTGTAATAGAAATCTTGAAATGAAAATGAAAATAAGAGCACAGCAATTTGTTTTAAAACGTTTCCATAGTTCAATCAACAAGCATCAGCTTATTGGTAGTCATGACACTTTCCTAGGATCTGCCTCAGAAAACTGAGCACCAACATTTTAATATCACACGGTAGAATTAAGCAATAAAAGAAATATCGATCTCTTGTTATAAAATTCCAATAAATTTGGATTATTCTTAACATAACTAGGATACTATCCTTCATAATAGAATTAATTTATTTTTCAAATCCAGGTAAAATACTTCTTTGTTAGGTAGAAGATTCCACAAATTTCAGTTTTAGGCTGCAAATTAACGTTTCACCACTATTTGTAAATCCTCTAAGACAAAATACAACCAAAATATTCATTGAGTCATGTCTCTTGTATAGCATGACTCATTAGATATTTGCAATATTTTAAGTTGCTGGAGCATTTGATCTTTATATGTTAGGAAAGATTTTATATCTCATAAGCAAATGTTATTGATGGCTTAATTGTAGATCTTTCACTTCTTAAAAACCCTCAATTTTACTCTTTTACTTAAAATTTTGTTTTAAGAAACTTTTATAAAGTAATAAGTTGCTATCTCTTCACCTACAAGTGTGTGTGTTTGCATAGGTACTCTGTGTGTATGTACTCATGCAAGAATCTAAGCCATTTTATAGTTGGCTGGAGTTGAAAGATCAGATCCTCTTAATAACCATTTAAAATATTTTGTTACAAATTTAATTTATCTTTCATTTGAATAATTTCATTGATTCTTTTTTATTATTAAGATAAAATATATCAAATTCCCTATTTGCTAAAATTTACTCCAATTGTTTACTTCATTACTATTCTTTTTTATTAAAAAACAGCTTTTACATTTTGTTCTCTAGCAAACCAAACTGCCTTTTATTATGAAATTTATAACATACCTCTTACTGAGTCTTCTTCTTTTTTTTTTCCCAGTCGGATCTGCCAGTATCAGCATTTCCACTTGATTCTGCATCAGTATTGCATCATTATTCTAAATTAATTGTAATTGTTCAAATAATTCAATTATACTACAATTAAAATAACACTAAGTATCTCAATTTTATTACTCATTTTGATTTACCTAAGTATCATTAGTATCACTATAATTGTCTGTATAAGGTATTCAATTAAACATATTTCTATATTAAATAGTCATTTAAACAGAATCAATCTGTTGATACCAACTAGATTAGCTGTGTGTTCATGTGTAATACAAAAAATGATACAGGTAGCCAAATGCACACTGCAAAACAACAATAATACTTTATGTGATGCAATGGATAAAGTACATAGTAGTCTTACCAAAACTCTAGTTATGTTTGAAGGAAAAATACTCCTTCTTTTTTCACATTTCAATGTATTAAAGAAACATAAAATTTAAAATACCTATCTCAAATTCAGTAACTACATTTCAACTGTTTTATAGTCATATGTGACTAGTGGCCACTGTATTGGACAGCACAGATATAGAGGCTTAACAGAATACATAAAATATAGTTATCATTTTCTAGACCGACAAATAACAAAAAGCACATATTGAGCAAGTTAAAAATATTAATCAAATAAGATAAATTAAACATGTTTTGTTTTAGTCAATATTTACCCTCATTTGGAGGGGGAGAAATGTTAAGGACTATTTGACTTTTGCATAGGTACTTTGGAAAAGTTTTATAATACTATTTAAATGTAAGTGAATTTACATTTGTTGTAATGATTAATGTATACTTAATTATATTTCCACCACTAAACAATATTATTTTCTTCTCAAGGAGTTATTGTTTCTATTTTGTTGTTTCTTATTATTTAACACCTAGCTCACATTTTTCTTCCTCTAAAGCAGATTAACCTGTGGTTAAGTTAACTCTGATGACCATCAGAGTTCAAAGTCTGGCTTCAAATCTATCCGTGTGACCTTAGGAAAACTTCATAATATTTTTCAATTGTAGTTTCTCATTTCTCAAATTGGTATAATAAGAAATCACAGCTTGTCAGGTGGTTATGAGAATTCATGAAGCTAATATACATAAAGCACATGACATGATGCCCAGAACACACATGTTCAGCAAATGCCTCCACTAATATCTCATCCCATTCTCACAACCCCAGTTTCCTCCCTCTCTATGGAAGAGTCATCCACTAAATTCCCCAGAGCCAGAGTAATAGTATTACCATTTGGTTCAGCTCATGATACAGAATTGAGAATAAGATGGTTGGGTTTACCTCCACCAGCCATGTAATAAGGACAAGTTACACAATCTCTCCAAACTTTACTTTCTCTGTTCAAAGAATTATGATAACTAAATCTACCTATTAGAAAATTAAACAGTAAAATATATAAAAGTCATTCAGTAGAAATGTCTTACACATAATTAAAATAAAATAACTATTATTTTCTAATCTTCAATACTAAATTTTGTATTATGTTCACGTAAATATCACATAAAATAAAATAGTGATTTATCTAATTTTATTATGTGAATGGCACTTATCCCAAATCACTCAATATATGTGATTTTTGTCTCAAGTAATAATTATTTTGTGGATGAATTATTTAAGATGATGGAATGAAACATATTTACATAAATTATGTGTGTCTAAAATATTAGCATCAAAATAGAGTTATTTACAACATATGATTTGAAGCTAGTTTCTAGCTTTTGTGGACATAAAATTAAGTACTATGTTTTTTGCCCTTCAGAGTTCTATACTTTGGGATGCTAGCTATATGGTCATAAATGTTAGAAATGAGAAAGGTCAATATTAAATCTATAGTGCAGATTACAACCTGGAGAAAATGTTTCCAAATTCCAGGAGGAAGAATTAAACATAAAACAGATATCAAACCTCTACATCACAATAGCCTTTACCAAATGTCCTCTGGAATGGTTAAAACAATTTCAATTTCCTCTAGTAACATAGGATTGATATATGTATTGAACCCCTAACAACACTAATATTTTTTAATCTTTTCAAAATTGATAAAATGAAATAAAATCTCCATTATGGAGTATTTATTTATGAATTTTTGAGACTGAGTCTCCCTCTGTCACCCAGGCCAGAGTGCAATAGTGTGATCTTGCCTCACTGCAACCTCCGCCTCCCAGGCTCAAGCCTCAGCCTCCCTAGGAGCCGGGATTACATGAACCCACCACCATGCCTGGCTAATATTTGTATTTTTAGTAGAGACAGGGCTTCACCATGTGGGCCAGGCTGGTCTCGAACTCCTGACCTCAGGTGATCTGACCACCTCAGACCCCCAAAGTTCTGGGATTCCAGGAGTGAGCCACCACACCAAGCCTATATTATTGTTAACATTGAAATGTTTAGCCTTTTTCTATCTTCTCTATAGACTATTTATATTAGATTGTTTTCACTGTGTTTTATGTCTATTGTCCTATTTACCATTTTTATTTTTTATCTAATTGAAAGGGAGATTAATATTTTGCTTTTCTAGCAACTAAAAGTTCTTTACAATTTTAACTGTTTTCTGACTAGTAATATATCATTGTTTAATTAAAACTGTATAGGATAAAATTTACTTCTAGTTGTCTTAGATCTCATATAATTTTGTAAAAAATAACCATATGACAAATGCGTTCATACATCCCTCCATAACCACTGAAAAGAAATACAATAAATGGCTCTCAGTGACCTTCTGTAGATGCTGGGTGTACTAGTAAAGACCCTTTTAGTTGTAAGTGATAACAAACACACTCCAATTTGCTTAAGCCAAAAACAGACAAAAAAAGGTAAATGGATGAGGGAGAGTGAACTTCATTATTGATATAACTCAAAATTTCATTTATGTCATCTGTGCACAGTTCTGTTCTATCCTCTCTTGATTTTATTCTCAAACTTTTTATGTTATGTCCGAGTTATTGAAGGACATCATCAAAAGGAAACACCTGCTTCGCATTTTTTCCAGGAAAAGTCCTGAACTTGACCTTTGTTCCAATTGGATCATCTGCTTATTATTAAATAAATCAGTGTGGCTGTGGGAAAGGAATAAACCTGATGTGCTTAGGCTGGGTGAAATGTGTGTTCCCTTCCATATGAAATAAGAAGTGGAAAGTAATGATTTCCTATGGGAAAATCACTGAACTGTCCCTATACTGAAAGTCAAGAGTGACTGCTGCACAGAAAATCAACCAAAAGCAGTGTATGGCCTACAATGAGATTATAGATATATTTTAATGAATTTGCTTTGTGTACTACACAAATTATTGAGCCTGGCATGATGGCTCATGCCTGTAATTTCAGCAGTTCAGGAGGCTGAGGCAGGACAATCACTTGAGCACAGGAATTAGAGGTTGCAGTGACCCATTGTTGGACCAATGCACTCTAGCCTGGGTGACAGAACAAGTGTCTGTCTCAAAAACAAATAATCAAACAAGTTATTTAAATTGTACACAAATAAATGTAAAAGTCTGAAAATTTATAAATGAAGACATATTAGTAAATATATCGCATATGTTACATATATTGAAAAGAGAAGAAAATACTGCATAAAAATAGATATATGTGTCTGCCCTAGACAAAGATCAGTATTTCCTAAGTTCTCTCACTATTTGATAAAATCTACATTACTGGGTTAAATATAATGCATTGAATTATATATATGATTTTAGAGTATATTGGTAGAGGTAGTTTTACAAATTAGGCTAGGTAGAAAACTGTTCATTGATCAAAGCATCTTAGTTTTTTTTTTTTTTTTTTTTTTTTTTTTTTTTTT
>NW_016817744.1:37922-52375 GCF_001698545.2 Rhinopithecus bieti
TTTTTTTTTTTTTTTTTTTACGAAGAGAGAATCTCCGTGGGATATGTATATTTTCCTTTTTGGCTTGGCTATGTCTAAAGCCTTTCTTTCAGGCTATTGCCTGATGTCATAGGGGAAGGGAGTTCATTTCTAAATTACACTAATTTTTCAAATCACATAGTCAAAAAATACCTAAAGAAAATAACTTTGATGATAAGGATTTCAGAGAAAGTTCAAAAACAAAATAAATGCAATAACCATTTACTATTATGTGCTATTATTCTGCTAAAATCTCTACTCTAAAAAATCAAAAAAATCAAACACTGAAGACCTAAATTGAAGTAATCTCAAGGCTGTAAACATACACATACATTTCATGAACGCCTTTTTAAATCTATCATTAGAACTTATGAACAAATAAGCAGTCCAAGTTTATTCTTTCAATTTATAAAGCTTCCATTTGTTCAAATAGTATATTATACTAGAAACAATTTAAATACTCATGTGTAGTATTACAAAACTTTTCCTAGAAATTCATGTTTTCATTAAAATGACCTCAAATTCAGATAATAATGTAATAGTTAATTAAGGATACACTGTCACTACTGTGTGTATAGCCATGCGTAAGTCAACTCTACAATAGCTTTGATTTCTTGATATGTGACCTGATTTCATCTTTATCAGCCTTATTTTTCCAATCAAATTTATTGGTTTCTCAGTAGAAACCATTTAATATAGGTATACGGCATTAAAATAATCCCTAAAGTACATGAGGAGTAGGGCAGAGCTTTCTTTGTGTGTTTGAGAACACTTAGGTATTTGATGGTAAGAAAAGGTGCTCACTTTACCATCTAGAGCAGAGGCTTGTTTCTGTAAATAAGTGTTATTGGAACACAACTATGCACATTTGCTTATGCATTGTCTGTGCAGAGTTGAATACTTGCAACACAGACTATGTGGTCAACAAAGCCTATACTATTTTGTCTCTGTCACTTTACAGAGTTAAAAATTTGCCCATGCCTGAGTTAGAATGTCCCCTTACTTCTATTGTATGAATGGAATGGATATCATTGATATTTTCTAAATCAAACCCTGAGTATTCTAAGGTGATTAAATAGTAAATTACATTAGTTAATTTTACCTTACATAGTTTTCATTAAACAACAAACAATTAAGTAGCAAGAAAAACAAAGATGCCAAATAGAATCTGGTAGCTTTAGTGAATGTAAGATTGCTTAGTATCAGTAGTATTTATCCAGTAATCAGAAGATATATTTCTGGTATTCTTGCCTTCCACTATATTAGCCATTTGAAATTTAATGGATACATTATTTCTGAAACATTTCTTCATCTATAAAATGGAAATAATGCCAGTGATCCCTTTCTCAACAGGTATTGTCACAATCAAATAAATGGCAATGTCTAAAGTTCCATGCAAATATGGAGTAGCTCCTGCTTCTAATTATATGTGAATACAATGTAGACATTTTATATGTTGTGAACAAAAAACTTTCACATCGGAAGATGAGTTAAACCTATTTGAGAAGGATCAGTGGCCTGTTCCAAATTCAGAGTACAATGTAAGTCCATTCAGGACCTTTGGGCTTATCAACTCTCATTGAGCCAAACAGTATTTTCTATATTTCCATATATTGAAAGACTATGGTCATGCCATGTTTGTATACCTTATAGCCTTTGAATATACCTCACATAGAGACTACTTTGCAAAATATTGGCATACATCAGCCAAGTGAGTTACTAATAATCAGAGCAGGTAGCTCCTAAAATAATATAAATAATCTAACTTCAATGGTACTTCTATTAAAATATTCTAGCTATATTGAATCTAAGATACTAATCTTGGCTTTGCTATTCTCTGTTGTCTCATGCCCAGAATAAATGTTTAGTCTAAGCCCAGATTCTGCTTATTTTCTTTCACTTTGATTTCAATTGCCTGTCCTGTGTCCTCATGTCTGATTAGATATTCCCTACCTTAGATTGGCCCTCTATATGCATAATATTCACCAACTGCTCATTCTGTACTCATTGTTCTCTATGGTAATAACTTTAGATGTAGACATAGAAATTGACATGTAGATATATACACAGCTATAGATACAGATAATCTTTGCTCCATCAGTTGGTCCCAGTTTCAGGTTTGGCTTGTCCTGCTTTTCCTTCATTTTCTGTTTTTAATAACCTGACATCAAATGTGACCTTCCTCATGATACTGAATCAAAAGTTTTATGGCCTAAGGACTTTGAGGTACCTTTAATAAGTCATTTCAGTCAATTTTTACTTACTCCAAATGTGAACTTTAAAATCTACTTTCCTAGAAGTCCTTTTTTTAAAGGTTTGACTTTGGTCCCATTTCACCATCCATAAATAGGTCCATTTGTGTAATAATAGACAGCCTAAAATTCATCAAGTTAGAAAAATGTGTGATGTGGGCTAATTTCATATTTCATTTCTCCTGCAGTAACCCTTGTTTGCAGGGCCCCTTACTATATTAAATTGGTACAACTTATGAAAACAGGCTGTAACCTTAGAAATCAAAAAGGAGGGGAAAATAGAAATTAATGCTCTAGAAAAATCAACGATGTCATGATAAGAACCTCTAAATGAAACCAAGCTGCCCTCTAAATAAAGTATTAGATTATAACTGAATAACCTTTTCCTGAAAATTTTTCTGTATACATATTAAAGCCAAAAAAATCATGTTATTGTTTATAAATAGGAAGCAACTATTTTAGTAAGATAATTGGGATTCTGACTGTAATTCTAGTGAAAGATAATTGTCAATAGTTTATGTGAAGTAAAACCTTATTTGGATGGTGACAACCATCATTAAAATTTAAGCACAATGGAAAACATAAAAAGCACTAAGGAGCTAGTTAGGTACGTTAGGTTTGCCTTCTTCTAAGAGCTATGTGGGAGTTGGCTGTAAAATACCTCTTTAAAGAATCCACTTTTATAACTCATAAAAGTGATAATATTTTTTATTTTAGATAGAATCCTAAATATAGTATAAGCTGGACTTGGTAGCAAAAGCAGCACATAAATATGAAGTTAATTAATTCAGCAATGAGTACTATGGATCTATAATCCGGGGGATTAATACATTTTATTTCCTTCTTCAGATAATTAAATAATGGAGTATCAATACTTCCTCCCCAATAATATAACTTAAAGTATTTCTCAGAAGATTCTATTCATATGTTTTCTTTCTGCTAAAGTTATTTCTGTAATGCTTTGATAAATATCTTTCTATTTTCTGTTAATGAAGTATAATAGAATTGATATATACGCTAGGAATGTGCCTTGGAATTAAAGTGTGTAACACTGAAACTGAAAACACTCATAACTTTCTGATTCATGTAACTGGTGACAAATGATACTGTATGTCACTCATTATTTTTGAGACCTGCAGAAGGACTCCACAAAGGTTCATAATGCCTCATAAAAAATATGTTCCAATCTCATCTAGCCCATAAATAATTAAAATTACTATTCCCCAAATTGGATTACTTTGATACAGATGCTTATTATTTATACAACTGCTCACATTACCTAAATATTACATTCAATCAAAATGTCTTAGACATCTTAAATATTTTTATAAGCAAATACTACATGCTATGTACTGGCATACAGTTTTCAGAGGAAACGTTTAAATATTTCTGGCCACTTGAGAAGCTTCTCTTACTGTGGAATCACGAATAATATTGATTTCTCAGAACAATGTTAAGAAGTTCCCCATACCTCCCAACCCAGGATTGTCTAAATCATACCTTCACGTTGTCCTACTTAATTCTGGGCCAAATTCCCTACCTGCAGGTATATAAAGATATAAAGGGAACACAAGGGAAGGGGTGAATAGAGTACCTGTAGGAGGTATGAAATTTTGTCCTAGACTGTTCAGGACACTATAGCATAACACCATCACCTGGATAGCTTGTAAACAACTGAACTCTATTTCTCACAATTCTGGAGGCTGGGCAGCCCAAGACCAAGGGGTCAGTAGATGCAGATGTCTGGTCAGGGCCCTTTCCCTGTGTTTCCATGTGGTTGAAGGAGCAAGGGAGCTCTTCAGGGTCTCTTTTGTAAGAGCACTTTCACTGTTTCATGAGGCTCCACCCTCATGACCTAATTATCTCCCAAAGGCCTTGCCTTCTAATACCATCACATTGGTGATTAGGTTTCAACACATAAATTTTGGAGGACACAAATATTCAGACTACTACAAAAATGAATTGTGTAATTTCAATGATTCAAAATATGAAGTAAACGCTCTATGTTTGCCTTTAAAATAAGCATTGCACAATATAAAGATTAACACTAAAATTCATGCTAATACTTTAAACATTTAATATTTCTTTACCTAGAATGCCATTAAGCAACAATAACAACAACAACAAAAACATCTGGACAGCTGAAGAGAGAACCCATGAAAGAAAGGGAAAAGCTTAAGGTTTTAATACCTTTAATGTCACTTACAGCTATTCAAATACGTTTCATTTCCTGCTTTTTGAAGAATCAGTCTGCGTTTTCATTTCATACTGAGTCCCACAAATTATGCAGTCGGTCCTGCTGTTGGAATTAACACCTATAGGAGAAAAAGAGAGCAGGGTTGGACCAAGGGAGACATCTGTGATACAGCACACAAAGGGCTGGACCAACTCCACAGGAAACTCTGAAGCTAGTATAGATTGCTCTAGCAGGTGTTCCCAGTTGGAGTGAGAGGATCGGGCCTTTACATCTTGTGTCCGTCAGTTATCGAAGTCAGACGGTACTGGGAAGGTAGCTCTCCAAGGCCAAAGCAATTTCCAGGGAGGAAGCCAGTGGGCAAGCCATGAACTGACGTCCTCCCCAGCAGTTGGGGAACCAGTGGCTCAGCCTTGAAGAAGAAAGCTGGACAGAGCTCTATAACATCCAGAACGATAAATAGGGAGTCTGGACAGTGTGTCAGATATTGCAATGCTGTACCTCCCTAACTAGTTTCAAGTGGCTATTATTAGTATTTTAATTTTGTACTACTTTCAGAAGAGCCCTCTGACAAAGAAAGTTCCTTGCAAGATAACTTTCATGTTGCAAGAGAATAGCCAAAAAAAAAAAAAAGGATAAATCCAGAGGCACCTGACATTTGACAGCTTGATATTCCTAAGAGTAAGCCTCCTAAATCAAAGCTTATGAATAGCAGAATCTGAAAGTGTTTCAGATCTGGCATCCTTGAAGTAGATACAGGGGAAATAAGCTGAAAAATGAACCTTGACTAGAGGAAAAAAAAAAACAACTACTTTGTGTTTATCTGTTTTGTTTTGCCATGAGAGCTTTTATCCCAAGTTGAGGTGGAGACACACAATCAAAGCTTTTACATCATCATGTATGCCCTGCTTCATTAGGTCTACAGCTTTGACATTGCTGGGCTATCAATCCAATGCAATACATAAGAATTAGAGCTATGTCTTCATCTAAAAAGCCAAAGAAAAGAAAAAATAATAAACCATGAAGCAGCAGTTCATTGGACACTCTCATTCTCAATACTGACTCTTTTTTCTAGGGAATTGGTACCTTCCAGAGACAATTTGCTCAATTTTAAATTAAGATTGTTCAATATTTAATTAATTTTAATGAGGTAGAGAAGATTTCTAAAATACATGCAACTTACAAACAGTTATTAGAATACGTTTCATTTCTTTTAGTTTGATATTAAAGCTGACTTATCTTTTCACTGTTTTCCATCAGAAGAGGGCTGTGGAGGTATGATTCATGCAACAATGCGAGCATGCTAATTAATGGCTAGAAGCTGAAGCACACTGGTGGCAGAAGTGGGGAAGAGGAACCCGCTGATTCTGATGAGCATTTGGCAGCACACTCCCTTCCTATGGAACCTTGGCAAAGCCGCAGCAATAGAATTCTATATATATGTGTCCACCCAGGCCTCTTCCTGTCCCATCTTTAGGACTGGCTTCATGAACTGGCAACCTGTGCAGTCACAGAGGGCCCTACACTCAGAAGAGCCCCTGATTTGGTTTAATGTTCTGCTGTCACTGTCTTCAAATTCCTAATAGTTTTTGAAGAGACCTGCATTTTAATTTAGCATGTGATCTACAGATTGTGTGGCTCGTTCTGTCCATCTTTGAAAATTTCTGATAGAGTCAAAGGGTTGAAATACCAATCTCAGAAGTGTTTGTCATCTGCAAGCAAAATAGCAGCCACCTTCAAAAGACAGAATGTTCTCTACATAAAAAGAGAAAAGTGGAAAGTGGAAAATGGACCTGCTCTGGCAGAGGAGAGACAGAATGCCACCCATTGGGTCTTTGCTTCTATTAGCCCCTAAGTTAGGTCTGCAGAGTCTACAGAAACTGTGATACACAGTTTGGAAACCATTCCTTTAGAATTTATCCTAATGAATACAGAAAAATAAATGTTGGGAAACTAGTCATTCCACTAATCTAGCAACTGGAATTTGCACACATTTCATTAAACAAGTTATTTGTTCTTTGGTTGTATTTTGTATTTTCTAGAAAGTGTTTATTTGGTCCCTTCCCCCAAAATATGGCAAAGAAAAGATATTAAAAGTGCTTAGATGACATAACAGTAACCAGTTAGTGATTATTGCTTCCTCTTTGCTATGTATTATGCTAAACTCTTTCTAATTACTATATATCATTTCATCTTTACAATGATGAATCTCAGAGAAGTTTCCAGAGTGGTGGAACTAAGATATTATGTAGGTAAATGGTGACAGAGATGCTATTTTAAACCAAGACAGTTTAACTCTAATGTCCTTGAACTAAACATCAATAAAACACTAAACTCTGTTTAAATATGCTTAAAATCTTGATTTGTTGTTGAGTATCTATAGCAATACTAAGTATGATTAAATAGAAATCATTACACTGAATAAGTAGAAACAGAGTAGTTTAAAATAAGTAGAAATAGGAGAGAAGTCATTAGAAAAGAAAAGTGAGTGTCATAAACGTAATGCTAAGATCTAACTCATATACTTGGGCTTTTTGAAAGCAATTCTTATTCATTTCTAAGAGAGAAAAAAGGGGTAAGTAAATACCTTTAGAAACTTGGTCTGGGTCCAATGTTTGTTGGTTTGCAGGAGCTGAGTAGAAGAGAAAAAGAGATTAGAAGGAAATAAAAGGATATTGAAATGTCAGTGATGAAAAAATATGAGGCAATTCCACAACTGGACTCTCTCTATAATGCAGAAGAGTAAATTTGCATGTGAAAACGGACTTCTCAGAGTTATATAAGTATTTTCTTCTGAAAACTCCATCAGCAAAATAACTCTTCCTACTGAAATCATTATGCTTCTGGGAATTGGACAAGTCACATCACTTAGAATTCATTTCCCTGGGTTCTTTCACAGGAAAGTAATCAATTCAGTTCAAGAAAACAAACCATTTTATGTTTGGCACCATCTGCATGATCAAATGAGTCACTGAAGAATTAGTAGTCCTGCCTCTTCTTTAAAAAAAGAAGAATGCAGTAGGATTAAATAGGCAAATTATATAAACAGATATTTTACAAAAGAGGAAAGACAAATAGTGAACTATCATTCATTTTACTAATGCAAATGAAAATAACAACAAATTACAAAATTTTGCCTATCAAATTGGCAAAGTTTGTTTGCCTTTTATTTGTTTTGAAAATACCCAATGATTGTAGGGCATAGACAAAACCTATTTGCATGTAGAGTTGGAAGAAGAAAATTTAGTTCAATTTCTTATAGAAGCAATTTTCAATGAATAATAAAATGCCTTGAAACACTTATTCTCTTTGAATAACTAATTCTATTTCTGGAAATATATTATTATAAAATAATGACAAATAAAGCATTAAAGAAAAATTTTGTGAAGATATTTATGTTACACTTGTTAGGGAAAAAATGGAAGGAAGTCAAATACTATCATTACAAAATGGCTTAAGGAAATATGATACATAAATGAACGAAAAGCCATTAAAATTATTGTCACAAAGAATTTTAAATTAAAATTTAAAAATTTCTTAAAATGTAAGTGGTAAAAAATTACAATATCTATATATATACTTTGACCTAAATTATATATAAAACTATGTATAGGCTTATATGTGTAATTAAACTTTAGGAAAGTTCATATGTAAATTGAAGTGTATATCCATATCCATATATATATATATATATATATAAAATAAACTACTACATAACAGTAAAAGTGAATCACATACAACCACAGGCAACAATATTATCAAACATTAAGACATAAAACTGAAAGAAAAAAGTCAGAAAAACCTATTAATAATATTGTCATTTCAAACCTTAAGATTGTATGCAATGTGCATACAATATATATACTCCTATATATACACACACACAAGGATATATGTATGTATGTGTACTTCCTATATGTGAATATGTGTGTGCATACATATATATATATATATGACTAAATTCATGCAGAAATAAAGAGATACATAAGAGTAGACAAGAATAAGACAGCATAAGAGGGCTGGCTATAATACAAAATATTTTTGAGTTATTTATATAGTTTATAAAATTTTAATACTTTTTAATCAAAGATAATTTGGACACCATCTAGTTCAAATCTTTTATTATGTGAATCAGAAAGTGAAAGAGCACAAGTAACTTCCCAAGATAACAAAGATTTATGGATGAAATATCCTTATTATAGAAAGACAAAACATCTAGAATGACAGACTTTGGTCCATTAACTTGTTTTAAATATTATCAACTCAAATTATAGTTTTATGATGTGAGAATGTTCCTTGCCTTTATTTTTGTATCTTCTTAGCCCTTTATCCCAGGAAAATATACTTATCAGTTATACATTGTACAATTCAGCAATTGTGTACTTGATATCAGAAGTAGATTTAATTTAATGTAATCCACAGACATGGAGCATGTACTATGGACAAGATGCCAGGTTAAAACTCTTAAGCATAGGAAGAAAAGTACAACTGATCTTTTAGTCCCCAAGATATTGCAGTGTGAAATGGTCTCTGTCCCTATTCCTTCTGCAGATATAAAAAGGGTAAGCAAGTAACATTTATGTTGAGTCAGTTTGCATGTTATCACATAATCATCATAATAATATAAAATGTATTTGTTATTTCATTTTTCTAGAATTAGATACAGTGATTCATGTACACAAACAAGTAACTTCCCAACAACACGCAGATATCAGGTAACAAGAAAAGAATTTGAACTGCAGGTATTAGGTAACAAGAAAAGGATTTGAACTGCAGATATCAGGTAACAAGAAAAGGATTTGAACTGCAGATATCAGGTAACAAGAAAAGGATTTGAACTGCAGATATCAGGTAACAAGAAAAGGATTTGAACTGCAGATATCAGGTAACAAGAAAAGGATTTGAACTGCAGATATCAGGTAACAAGAAAAGGATTTGAACTGCAGATATCAGGTAACAAGAAAAGGATTTGAACTGCAGATATCAGGTAACAAGAAAAGGATTTGAACTGCAGATATCAGGTAACAAGAAAAGGATTTGAACTGCAGATATCAGGTAACAAGAAAAGGATTTGAACTGCAGATATCAGGTAACAAGAAAAGGATTTGAACTGCAGATATCAGGTAACAAGAAAAGGATTTGAACTGCAGATATCAGGTAACAAGAAAAGGATTTGAACTGCAGATATCAGGTAACAAGAAAAGGATTTGAACTGCAGATATCAGGTAACAAGAAAAGGATTTGAACTCACGTCTATTCTTTGTTGAAGTCTGAAGTCCTCCTGTCAACTCTGTGAACTCC
Organism: Rhinopithecus bieti; assembly: GCF_001698545.2. Lineage (NCBI taxonomy): Eukaryota > Metazoa > Chordata > Mammalia > Primates > Cercopithecidae > Rhinopithecus > Rhinopithecus bieti. The sequence goes on from NW_016817744.1 coordinate 47,688, forward strand.
TAGCTCATTCTACTGCCCAAGAAAGAAGCTTGAGAAATTCTTTGACAGAAACACATTATCTTACTTTCTAACTATATGCAAGTGATTAAAGTTTAGGACTCTAAGGAGGAAAACCATATAAAACATGTGTTCTCCAGTTGTCTAAAGTAAATTAGTGCCTCAAGTAAATGGGGACAAGAGAAATAGGAAATGCCCACTGATTGTAATTTTTGCTCTCTATTCCCTCAGTTAATAAACTCTATTTTTCTTTCTTGTTTCCTAGAAAAAAAAGTAATATTCTTCCAGATACTAGTAGATTTTTTTGGATCCCAGCTAACGTTTTAAAAATTTTCTTAGTGCTAGATACCATTTCAAATTTTAAAAATACAACACTTCAAACTTTGTTCGTAGTCCCTCTTCCCATCTAATGAACTCATTATTGGTATCTAAAGCAACTCTGCTTTTTTTAATCAGTCTAATAACTGCCAAAGCTACCAATTTAAAAGTGAAGAAGATTAAACAGATTCAGTGGCATTATGTAGAATCATCTAGCTAACAAGTAAAAGATTATTATTAAATTCATATATTTTTAAATAAATTAATAATAAAAATTCAACTATTTTAAAATAAATGAGTTGAGTCATCTTAGACTATACACAAGAACTAAGCTGTGTTGTCATCATTTTATAAACAATAATTATCAAAAAATTCTAAAACTTTTCTACACTGGGGCTTTTCTACACTGGGGTAAAAAACAATCAATTATTTTAAAAAACTACGTAAGGGTTGGATTAGCAGATAAACATTCTTTTGGATTGCAATACAGAAACCGAAAATTGATAGTTATGCACTTTTCTTTTCCTTTTTTTTTTCGTTTTTGAGACGGAGTTTTGCTCTGTCACCCAGACTGGAGTGCAATGGCGTGATCTCGACTCACTGCAACCTTCACCTCCCAGGTTCAAGTGAGTCTCCTGCCTCAGTCTCCCAAGTAGCTGGGATTACAGGCACCCACTGTCACATCCAGCTAATTTTCATATTTTTAGTAGAGATGGGGTTTCACCAGGTTGACCAGGCTGGTCTCGAACTCCTGACCTCAGATGATCCACCCGCCTGGGCCTCCCAAAGTGCTGGGATTACAGGCGTGAGCCACCACGCCCAGCCAGTTATGCATTTTTCTAACTGCTGTGCATGCCTGGAAAACAGGTGTTAGGAGTTTGTAATTCTTGTAATCCAGAAAGGAGACAAATTTAAGAGAATAATTGCTTTTTTAAAATATTTATTTAGAAGCTCTTACTCTTTCTCTTCATGATTTCTCATTCTAAAACCTAGAAAGACAATTGGTCACTCTATTTCAGCTGCTCTTTACAAAGAAGTTAGCGCCTTCCAATCTTATCAGCACATAAGATCCGAGTGGATTATAACTCTAACAGATGTTAAATATTTCATTTGCAGAATATAAATTCTTACCCATAAAGCTATAGCTAATGTTACACTTCTTAATGTAGTAAAGAACATTCTCTGACTTGAATTTTCACCAATATGAAAGTCTTCATCAAATATAAAAGCAAATTAAATTACTTTGAATACCAAGCTTTGTGCTTGGAGGATGAGAGTGTGCCAACTCTTTATCTGATGAATCAAAAAATATAATATTTTGTTACTGCTACTATAACCTGGTTCTGCATGTGTTGTTTTGTAAGTTTTTTTAAGAGCTCAAGATTGAGCTATGACTAACTCCACGTTGAAGAAAAACAGGTGTACATCACAGGAAATCATGGCAGGGTCCCAGTATTGATGAACACATCATTATTTTGCTGTCATTTCTCTATAATTAGCACATCGTGACAATTTGTTCTAATATGCAAAAAATGCCAGCAATGATGCTCATAATTTTTCCTCCTTTCTACTTACTTTTATTTTTTATTTTGAGGAATTTCATTTTTCCATATGTAAATTCTAAGTCTGAAATCACACTTTATATTAGGGTAGATATTTGGCAATAGTTCATATCAGAAAATGTTCAACTTCTTTCTTTAGGTATAATCTGAATGTTATTGTCTGAATGTTTGTCTGCCTCCCACCAAAAAGTTCTTATATTAAAATCTTAATCTTCAAGGTGATAAATAGTATTTGGAGGTAGGCCTTTGGAAGGTAATCAGATCATGAAAATGGAGCCTTCATGAATGGAATTAGTGCCTTTGTAAAAGAGACCCCAGAAAACTTATTTGCTCCTTCTATCATGTGAGGACACAGCTCATAAACCAGAGAGTGTGCCCTTACCAGACATTGAATTTGCTGGCACCCTGATCTTGGACTTCCTAGTCTCCAAAACTGTGAGAAATAAAGTTCTGTTCTTTATAAGTCATCCAGTTTATGGTATTTTGTGATAGCAGCCTGAATGGACTATAACATTGTAACAAAGAACAAAAAGATAAGGCATTTCTGGAAATATGGCTTTTTAACTCTTACCAGCTGTTCCTTTAGACCAAAATAATAAGAATTATAATAATAACAATGTATTTCTAAAATCTTGCATATGAACACTCATTTTCAGTCTGTTTCTAGAAACTTGCCCTGTCTGTAGACTCTGGAGGGCCATATTTATCTACTAAAATAGACAGGTACCACCAGTCTGTGGCCTGTTAGGAACTGGGCCACACAGCAGGAGGTGAGTGGTGGGTGAGCAAGTGAAACTTCATCTGTATTTACAGCCGCTCCCCATTGCTTGCATTACCTCCTGCACTCCACCTCCTGTCAGATCAGCAGCAGCATTAAATTCTCACAAGAGTGTGAAATGTATTGTGAACTGTGCATTTGAGGGATCTAGGTTGCTCATTCATTATAAGAATCGAATGCCTGATGATCTGAACTGGAGGTGAGGCAGTGATGCTAGTGCTGTGGAATGGCTACAAATACAGATTAACATTAGCAGAGAGGTTTGACTGCACAGAGACCATAATAAATCAATTGCTTGAAGATTCATATCAAAACACTATCAGTAAGTGACAAGTGGCAATTAAGCTGCATCTGGTGGCAGGCTTTATAGTGGCAAGTGAGTTTACGTACTTCAATTGTACAGCTGCATCTGGTGGCAGGCTTTAAGTCAGAATCCGACACTTATTTTGGTCTATGCGTGGATCGCCCATCATTATTTTATTTACCATTTCTGTCCACACCTCTTTCCCCCACTGTGTATTTGTCTCAGTCACAGTTTTAGTAAGTCCACAAGCTAACCCTAGCCAAAATGAATAAAATATGAACATCACTGGAGAGCTTCCTTCAAAAGGGGGAAAGACCCAATGATGAGACAGCAGAAGACTCTAAGACACTCTAAGAATGTCAACCAAAAAGAAAGATGCATTTAAAAGAAAATACCAAGAGTCCCACTTAAATTCCGGGTTCATTGCAACAGGTGATTCACATTCTTCAAGCCCACTTTGTACAATATGTGGTGACCCACTATCCAACGAAGCCATGAAACCATCAAAACTGCTTCGCCACATTGAAACCAAGCTCACTTCATTAAAAGACGTGCCTTCGGAGTTCTTCAAAAGAATAAAAAATGTGAACACAAAGAACAAAAGTAATTATTGAAGGCCACCACTTCATCAAATGTGTCTGCACTGACAGCATAATTCTTAGTGGCTAACTGCATTGCCGAAGCTAGTAAGCCCTTTGTTATTAGTGAAGAGTTGGTCCTGCCTGCTGCTAAGGACATTTATCATGAACTTTTAGGAGAGGCTGTATTCAAAAGGTGGACATGTTTCTCTTTCAGTCAACACCATAACTAGACAAGTTGTTGAAATATCAGAGGATATTGAGGCACAACTGTTAAAAAGGATTAATGAGTCACTGTGGTTTTCAATCCATGTTGGTGAATCTACCAATGCTGACAACAAAACAACGTTTTGTGGATATTTTTCAGGCGGATGTGCCTGAGGATATGTTACATGCACTTTGCCAACCAACACCACAGCTGCAGAACTATTCAAGTCTTTGCATGATTACACATCAGAAAAAATGGAATTGGTCACTGTGTTATCCATTGAGAAATGCTGGCTAGCTGAAAAATGTTACCTGAACTTAACAATGTTTTACATGATGTGATTAAAATTATATACCACATTAAAGTACATGCCTTTAACTCACTCAAAGCACACATGCCTTCTCTTATACAGAAGTGAGATAGCTTTCTAACATAGATCGCTGGGCAGAGTTTTTGAGTTACAAGAGCCACTCCAGAGATTTGTTTTAGAAAAACAGTCACCACTGGCAGCACATTTCAGTGACACAGAATGGGTTGCAAAACTTGCTTACTTGTGTGACATATTCAACCTACTTAATGAACTCAATCTATCACTTTAGGGGAGAATGACAACTGTGTTCAAGTCAGTAGATAAAGTGGCTGCATTCAAAGCCGAACTAGAATTATGGGGGCGATGAGTGAACATTGGGATTTCTGACATGTTTCAAACATTACCAGAGATTTTGAAAGAGACTGAGACAGGGCCTTCTTTCTCTCAGCTAGTGCATGATCACCTATATCAACTTTCTTTTTTTTCTTTTTTTTTATTATACTTTAAGTTCTAGGGTACATGTGCATAAGGTGCAGGTTTGTTACATATGTATATTTGTGCCATGTTGGTGTGCTGCACCCATCAACTCGTCAGCACCCATCAATTCATCATTTATATCATGTATAACTCCCC
>NW_016817744.1:54216-66790 GCF_001698545.2 Rhinopithecus bieti
CGGATTCAGCAGCACATCAAAAAGCTTATCCACCATGATCAAGTGGGCTTCATCCCTGGGATGCAAGGCTGGTTCAACATTCGCAAATCAATAAACATAATCCAGCATATAAACAGAACCAAAGTCAAGAACCACATGATTATCTCAATAGATGCAGAAAAGGCTTTTGACAAAATTCAACAGCCCTTCATGCTAAAAACGCTCAATAAATTCGTATTGATGGAACGTACCTCAAAATAATAAGAGCTATTTATGACAAACCCACAGCTAATATCATACTGAATGGGCAAAACTGGAAAATTCCCTTTGAAAACTTTCAAAAGAGTTTGAGCAATACTTCCCAACCAAAAAAAGACCCCTGAACCGAGAACATTTGTGAATAGGTCAGGTGAATCAACTTTGTCCAAGCTAGAAAGAGGATCAACTATTTGAGATCACAAATGACTGTGGCCCTGAAAGTATGTTTGAAACAACTTCAAATCTGCATGCATTCTGTATGAAAGTCAAGGTGAAATATTCTGAGATTGCCACAAAAGCATTGAAAAGCTGGTTTCCATTTTCAACATGCTGTCTTTGTGAAGCAAGGTTTTCTGCAGTGACAGCTAACAAAATGAGATTAAGGAGTAGACACTTCAGGTGTCAAAAATTTAGGGTGTCACTGTCTCCCATCACCCCCAGATGGGACTGTCTAGTTGCAGGAAAAGAAGTTCAGGGACCCCATTGATTCTACATCATGGTGAGTTGTATAATTACTTCATTATATATTACAATATAATAATAATAGGAATAAAGCGCACAAATAAATGTAAAGTGCTTGAATCATCCTGAAACCAACCCCTCAACCACCGCCCCACCATTTACAGAAAAATTGCTTCCCACAAAACCAGTTCTTGGTGCCAAAAATGTTGGAAATCACTGTATTAGAGGATTCTGCACCATTGGCCATGGCTGAGATACATACACGTGACCCCAAATTAGACAATTCATTGTCTTAGTCATGCACATCGCATTCCTTTTTTCAAGATTCAGAATTAAAAGACACAATCTGTATTTAGCCTAGGTTTAGAGTTTAAGATATAGTAAAATTAGAGCTGAGGCTGCCATATGCAGACATACAGAATTCAAGTAATTCCAAGAAGCAGATAAACAAAGGATAAAAATGGGGGAGAGAAATATAGCGATCTAGAAGTGTGATTGACCATAGAAACTCTCAAAGATTGAGAAATAAGCCCCGATTGATGACTTTCCAGGTCAGAGTTCAGTTGGACTTCATTTCCCCCTTATGAATGTCTGAGTTTACCTCTTGAATCCTTTAATAAATCTATATTGTCTGTTGATACCTAATTTTATCACCTTTTATTTCTACTTCTTCCTCTGGAAATTGTGCATAATGTATTGTTTTCATTCTTATACATATAACCACATACCACGTGCAAATACTTTGCTTATGTATTTAAGTCTGCTAAGAGCCTAGTCCAAACAATTGTTCCTTTGATAAACTAAATCTAACTTTTAAAGTGTATTTACAAACAAATGCACAGATTTGTTGATTTACAGCAATACATTTAGTAGCTATTTTAGAGTTGCTTTACAGGTACAGTTTTTTGTGTGCCAATTTTATAATTTGAAGCAATTTTCCCTGGAGGGTTTAAATGAAGTTTTGTATCTTGGGGAAAGAAGCACACAGAAGTTCTTGCTGAATGCTTTAGGAGATTGCTAAAAATGGAGCTGTGTTTCTAAGGACTACTATCATTATAGTATGTCCCACTTTATTGAATTTGCTGTCTTTTACTTAAGAGAAGCTATCTAAATCAGTTGTGTATCCTTGGCAAAACATTTCATTTCTTTGTGTCTCCATTTTCTCATCAATAAAATGGGAATAATAATAGTATCAACATTATAGGTTTGTTGTAAGGATCAAATGAGATAATTCATTAAAAAAACATTAAACATATGTATTGCATTTAGAGCAATGGTTGGGACATATTAAGCATGCAACATATATTAATCAGAATTTTTGTTGGATGAAATAATGCATGGAAAGAAGTGGTTCTTCTTTATTTAATACTTACAATAATTCATTTAACATACAATTTGCCCATTTAATGTGGAAAATTTAATGGCTTTTAATGTAGTCACAGATTTGTGCAATCATCACCACAATGAATTCTAGAGCATTTTCATCACCTCGAGAAAGTCTGTATACTGTATCCACTATCCATCTCCCAATGCTCCATCAATTTAATCATAAGCAACAATAATCAACATGTCAGCTCTCTGTATTTGCCTATTCTGGACATACATCATGATGAATAGGCAAAAAAATACATAAAGAAAATTAAGTTTTCAGCTCAATATAACATTTGCTTTGTTGATGATTCCAGAAATAGTGAACCATAAGAGATTTCTTGGAAATCTTAAATTAGAGCATATAGTGGCCCATTTTCTTCCTCAGAAATTTTCTTTCAACATGGAGGAAGCAGTACCAGGAACTTGGAAGACTGCCCAGTGTGCTCTGCATAGCATTCAATTGACCTTTTGACCTATGTCCCAAATACAGCTTATAACGTGACGATTAGTTCCTTAGTTTGTTTAAGGGCAAACTTACTCCCCTGTGCACAGTGCCATAAAGAAAAAAGTACAAAGTTCCTTTTCTAAGAAAATGTTCAGGAAACCCAGTGACTGAGATCAACTGAAAAAATTGATTTTGTGAATGGTTTGTTAGAAAACACATAAAATGGTAACATCAGTTCTAATGTGACATTTGAATTGTTTGTATTTCAAGCCTGTGCAGATGGGCAATTCACTTTGTAGGTAATTTTTATGGCTAAGATAACAAACCATCATATTTGCCTTGGACAAACTACCTTATGCTATAGCAGTCTTAATCAGTTATATTTCATGAATTTTCAAGTACAGCAATATTATGGACTATACAAAGACTACAAAATCTGGAAACCATTTTCTGATTCTTCCTAACGTAGCTTCCTTGGTATCGTGCACCACTCATACTGATAGGCTGAATCACGACACCCCCAACACATACAATTTCAAAATTATATTTAGATAATTTTCATATATGAGTGGCATTTTGGCATCAGGATTCTTTGCAACTATTTATTTCTTTAGATATTTTCTTACCTGATAGTAAAGAGCTAAATGTAGCATACAAAGTTAAGCTGTAGGTAAAATATCCTAGGTATTTGGAAAAAGAAGATAATAGCATAGGCTACAGAAACCCGGGAATTTTGTAATATATTGTTTGCTGATAAAATCTAAATGTCAATGTTACATAGATTTTTGTTTTAACGTTACTTCATAGATTTCCTCAATTAACCTGCACAGCAATATTGCAACCGATTAAGTCAGCAAACTGAGACCACAAATTTTGGAACTTCTCACAAAATTCCAACAAAATCTATGACTAGGAAAATTTTATCCAGCTACAGTGATGATTTCTACAATAAGGTAGAGCAGAATATTTTTCAATACCTTGTGCAATTTGTATGTTAATATCAACTGTGAATGGTATGCTATGATAGAGAAGAGCTAGAAAAATCTATTTTTTTACAGATCTTTCTGCATTACATGGCGCATTGTCTATAAAATCATAGGAAAGCACCCTTACACAGAATTTCTTCAACAATTATAATAAACATGTACACAGTGTGTCTACCAATTACTTGCTCTTGCTGCTATACTACAGGAAAGTATTTAAGAGAAATATAAAATTTTATCCCTCACACAATAAGACATGTTCTATGTATGCTTAACTCTGCCATTATAGAAAGAGGTCACAATTTTTTAAATGATATATATTATCGGATATTTAAATATGTATACATACAAGTCAGATAAAACTGATTGTATTGTGGAAACTTTCATCATTCTGTTTATGACACATACCAAATACCACAGCCATTGATTGTATGATACATTAGGCACTGAGCACTTAAATATCCAATGTGATTAGGTTGACTTTTTGCTTTTTATCTGTGGATCATAAAATTACCCTGATTTTGAAAGCATTGTAATTAAAATAATAATATATTCCCTTCTAAACATTACATATCTCTAAGATGTTTTAAATGACCCATTCATTTTTAGCAGAAGTGTAAAACATGGCAAAAATATCTACGGTAACAAGAGATGTTTGTACCCTCTCTGAAAACAAAATTAAAGCTATTTATTTTCAATGATAGTGTCTTATGTTTAGCTGCTTTGAACAAACATGATGGGGTCAGTTCTAGCTACAACTGTCACTTCTTGTTCAAAGTAAAACTGTGCATACCTTAATCATCTGTGATACACTCAATCCTAAATTGTTAGCATTATCCGGTTTTACCAATAAACAATCAAGAGAGATAAGTGCTTGTCTCACCTTGATCATGTGAAAGACAGGAAATCCTGATTTTACTTCTTGACAATAAAACAGATGCTTGCTACCTTTGTTATTAACAAAATTTTGGCATGGAACTGTAGTAAGTGTTTTGATTAGTATGTTACTAGTATATATATAAGCATACGTTATAAGTAAACCCCCAACATTTAACCTGAAAAGGTGTATTCATCAGCTCTTACTGACAGAATCACTTTAAATACAAATTTTTATGCATCTCTGTTGATTCTATTCTATGATTTCTCAACCTCAACACTACTAACATTTTGGATCAGATAATTGTTGTCAGGCCTGTCCTGCTATTGTAAGATGTTAAGCAGTAAACCTGCCCTCTGCCCACTAGATGCCAGTAGCATCCCTCCCAGTTGTGACACTTTTTCCACATCCACAGAAAACCTTAGTATTGTTAGTCTTTTCAACTTGAGCCACTCTGGTAGATGTAATGTAGCATTTCCTTGATTATCTTTTTAACATCGGCCACACAGTCACTTTATTTAATTTAGTGTGAATATTACATCTTTTCATCTTTTATGTTCTTATATTTTGAACTTAACTACTAAATTAATGTAAATTGCCATTTAATGGATTAGATTTACAAATTTTCAAACATACATTTTGCAATATCTACTTTAACTTGCTAATTTAGTCCATTTATATTATTTGTGATTATTGACATATTTGGACTTCTTTTCACCTTTTAATTAATTATGAAGCTACATTAACTTTGAGTGGTCTGACTCAATCTTATTTTCTCATCAGCCTATCATTTTCAGAAATAATTCTGTAAAACATAAGATTTATAATCATGCTATTATAAAAATATCTGTATCTCTTTCACAGACTGAAATATTATTTCCCTTCATCAATTTTAGCTGTTCTGTTTTTTTTTCTTAGAATATTTTCTTGCAAACACATTGTAACTGACTTTTAATTGTATAAAATTGATAAGTTAGTTACATACTTACTGGAATTATTCATAAAATTATACCTATTTTCTCTTTCATATTTTCTGTTTCCCATATGATTTTATTGCTGCTTCTTTTCTTCTTTCCTACGATTTTGGATTAATTACATTTCCATTGTGCTTTTGTATTTTCTAATCATTTGGAAGCTAAAATACATATATTTGGTTTCTGCATTCTTTCTGAGTGAATGAATTTAAAACATACATCATTAGTTGTAAATATTTCTTTTAAAACTCCTAAAGTTATTCATTTTTAAACCTTCTTTCAAGACAATACGAATGGACTTTAGCAAGTTTGAACTATTACGTGATTCCCAACTTTCCTAATCTTGTATTATTGTTTAACATGTTGTTTCACTTATTTTTATACACAAATCCTCTTGCTATTTTTAAATGATAGTCAGTGAAATTTACTATCATCTTGTATCTATTAATCTGTTTCATTCTCTATGTTTCTTATACTCCATATATTCCTTCTGAGTTTGTTTTTGCCTTTTCTTGAAAATATGTCATTTAACAATTCTTTTAGTGATGGTCTGTGTGTGGCAACCCTCTTAGTCTTTGAAACATCTAAAATATTTTATTTTATTTTATTACCCCACTGTATGTTTATTTCATTTGGGTACAACTTTCTATTTTTCCCCAGTACTTTGTAAAAGTATCTCAGCTGTTATCCAGCACATGTTGTTGCTGTTGAAAAGCCTGCTGGTATTCTACTTGCCATTCTTTTTTTTTTTTTTGAGACTGAGTCTGGCTCAGCTGCCCAGGCTGGAGTGCAGTGGTATGATCTCGGCTTGCTGCAACCACCGTCTCCCGGATTCAAGCAATTCTCCTGTCTCAGCTTCCCAAGTAACTGGGATTACAGGTACCTGCTATCATGCCCAGCTAATTTTTGTATTTTAGTAGACACAGGGTTTCACCATGTTGGCCAGGCTGGTCTTGAACTACCGACCTCAGGTGATCCGCCCGCCTCAGCACCTCAAAGTGCTGGGATTACAGGCGTGAGCCACTGCGCCCGGCCCTACTTACCATTCTTTACTAGGAAATAGTTGCCTTTTCTTCTTTGATGTTGGCAGTTTGGCTACAGTATAACAAGAGTGACTTATTTACTTCTTCATTTTACTTGCTTAGTTTGCAGATACAGGTCTTTCTTCAATTCTGAAATTTTTAAAGTACTATTTCTTTAGCTATAGATTCTTTGCCATTTTTCTGTTTTCTTTTTTGGCAACTCTCACGGGTTGTATGTTGAGGCTCTCAATGTAGCCTTAATGCCTCATTGCCTCTATGAGCTTGTATACACACACACATACACATACATACGTCCATATCTTTATGTTTTGGATAATTTCATCCCCAAATTTACTAATTCTCTCATATCAATTGTTTATATAGAGTTTATAAGTCGATGGAATTTTAACTTTCCAAACGTCCAAATGTTTGACATTTGATTCCTTTCATATTGACTTGTGTTTATTTCCTTTCTCAGTTTTTGGTTCGTGAGTTCATTAAAATAATTTTTTTTAAAAAAAAAAAGACTTTTATTATTTCTGGCCAGGTGCAGTGGCTCATGCCCGTAGTCTCAGAACTTTGGGAGACTGAGGCACCGGAGGTCAAGAGCCCCAAACCAGCCTGACCAACATGGTGAAACTCTGTCTCTACTAAAAATACAAAAATTAGCTGGGCGTGGTGGTGCACACCCCTGCAGTCCCAGCTACTCGGTAAGCTGAGGCAGAAGAATCACTCGAAGAACCCAGAAGATGGAGATTGCGGTAAGCTGAGATCATTCCACTGCATGCCAGCCTGGGTTACACAGTGAGACTCTGTCTCAATAAATAAATAAATAAATAAATAAATAAATAAATAAATAAAAATAAATTTTAAAACTTAAAAAACTTTCATTATTTCTAATATATGTTTGAGAATTCAGCCATTACTTGTATTCATTTATTTTGCAAATAATAACATAGAACTGTTTGTGGGTTTTATATGTTTAGGGAGTAAAGTACAGGTTTATTTCATGCATATACTGTATATTGGTGAAGTCTGGGTGTATAGTGTACTTATCACTGGAATAGTGAACATTATACACAATAGATAGCTTTTCAACCCTCATTCCTGTCCCACCCTCCCACCTTCCAGTCTCCAATGTCCATTATTCCATTGTGTATGTACATGGGTATCCACTGTTTAGCTCTCTCTTATACATGAGAACACGTTGTATTTGACTTTGTTTCTGAGTTATTTCACTGAGGATAATGACCACCCCAAAAGATGTAATTTCACTTCTTTATGGCTGAGTAGTATTCCATGATGTGTGTGTGTGTATATATACACATATACACATGGTATATATACCTGTGTGTGTGTGTGTATATATATATTTATTTCATGTATTTCATGGTGTGTGTGTATATATATACATTTATGTATACCGTGTATATACATATACCATGTATATATTCCATGTGTGTTTATATACACACACACACACATACCCACCATGGAATAATACTCAGCCATAAATTAGCATCACACTCTGCTAATTTTTGCATTTTTAGTAGATACAGGGTTTCACCATGTTGACCAGGCTGGTCTCAAATTTCTGACCTCAGGTGATTCACCCACCTAGGCCTCACAAAGTGCTGGGATTACTGGCATGACCCACCACACCCAGCCATGAATCACATTTTCTTTATCTAGTCCTCCACTGATGGATGCTTAGATTTATTCCTTACTTTGTTGTACTAAATGTTGTACTAAATTACATTCCCACCATGTATAAGTGTTCCCTTTTCTGCTATTCTGACTGGTGTTAGATGGTATCTCCTGTGGTTTTAATTTGTATTTCTCTGATGATTAGTGATATTGAGCATTTTTTCGTATGTTTGTTGGCAGATTGTACATCTTCTTTGGAAAAATGTCTGTTTATTTCCTTTTCCTACTTTTTAAATGGGTTTTTTTTTTTCTTGTTGAGCTGTTTGAGTTCCTCATAGATTCTAGATATTAGCCTTTTGTCAGATGCATATTTTGAAAATATTTTTCTCATTCTGTTGGTCGTCTATTTACTCAACTGTTTATTTTGCTATACGGAAGTTTTTTAGTTTAATTAAGTTTCATTTGCCTATTTTTGGTTTTGTTGCAGTTGCTTTTGAGGACTTTTGCCTAGGCCAATGTCCATAAGAGTTTCTCCTGGGTTTTCTCTCCCAGGATTTTTATAGTTTCAGATCTTATGTTTAAGTCTTTAATCCAGGAAATAGATAAATTTCTGGAAATGCACAACCTCTGAATACTGATCCAGGAAGAAATAGACCTTCTAAATAGACCAATAATGAATAGTGAGATGGAATTGGTATCAACAAAATAAAAATAAAAACAAATTCTAAGAAAAAAAGTCCAGGATGAAATGGATTCACAGTCAAATTCTACCAAACATACAGAGATCTAATACCAATCCTCCTGAAACTATACCCAAAAATTGGGGAGGGAGAGTTCTCCCAAACTTATTATACAAAGCCAGTATCATTCTGCTACCAAAACCAGACAAGGACATGACCAAAAAAAAGAAATCTGCCAATGAATATTCCTGATGAACATATACACAAAAGTCTTCAACAAAATACTAGCAAATCAAATCCAACAGAGCATTAGAAAGTTAGTACACCATGAAAAGATTGGACTTATCCCATGGTTACAAAGACGTTTCAACCTATGCAAATCAATAAAGTGATGCATCATATAAACAGAATTAAGGTTAAAAACTATATGATTATCTCAATAGATTCAGAAAAAGTCTTCAGTAAAATTCGGCATCTCTTCACGATAAAAATCCTCAACAAACTAGGCATAGAAAGGACATATCATCACCACTTTTTTTCTTTTAGATAGAGCCTCCCTCTGTCACCCAGTCTAGAGTGCAGTGGCATGATCTCGGCTCACTGCAAGCTCCACCTCCTGACTTCAAGCAATTCTCCTACTTCAGTCTCTTGAATAGCTGGGAATACAGGCACGAGCCACCACACCGGGCTAATTTTTATATTTCTAGTAAAGACAGGGTTTGGCCATGTTGTACAGGCTGGTTTCAAACTCCTGACCTCAAGTAAATCACCTGCCTCAGCCTCCCAAAATGCTGGGATTACAGGCGTGAGCCACTGTGCCTGGCCTTTCACCAATCTTGATTCAACATACAACTGGAATTCCTAGCCAGAGCAATCAAGCAAGAGAAAAATGTCAGAGACCTCTAAATTGGAAAAGAGAAAGTCGAATTCACTGACGGTATAATCTTATATCTAGAAAATCCCAAGGACTCTGCCATAAACACTCTTAGATTTGATAAATTAATTTAGTAAATCTTCAGGATATAAAAATAATATACAAAAAAATAGCATTTCTATACACCAATAACAATTTAGCCAAAGACCAAATCAAGAAGGCAATCCCATTTATAATAGTTACTAAATAAAATAAAATGTCTATGAATATGTTTAATCGAGGAGGTGAAAGATTTCTATAAGGAGAACTACAAAACACTGATGAAATAAATTATGAAGCCGGGCGCGGTGGCTCAAGCCTGTAATTCCAGCACTTTGGGAGGCCGAGACGGGCGGATCACGAGGTCAGGAGATCGAGACCATCCTGGCTAACACGGTGAAACCCCGTCTCTACTAAAATACAAAACTAGCCGGGCGAGGTGGCGGGCGCCTGTAGTCCCAGCTACTCGGGAGGCTGAGCCAGGAGAATGGCGTGAACCCGGGAGGCGGAGCTTGCAGTGAGCTGAGATCTGGCCACTGCACTCCAGTCCGGGCGACAGAGCGAGACTCCGCCTCAAAAAAAAAAAAAAAAAAAAAGAAAGAAATTATGAATGACACAAACAAATAGAAAAATGTCTTATGTTAATGGATTAGATGTAACAATATTGTTAATATGCCTCTACTGCCCAAAGCAATCTATAGATTCAATGCAATCTCTCTCAAATTACCAACATCATTTGTCACAGAATTAGAAAAAAAAAAATCCTAAAATTCATATGAAGCCAAAAAAGAGCCTGAATGGTCAAAGCAACCCTTAACAAAATGAACAGAGCTGGAGGCGTCACATTATCTGACTTCAAATTATACTGCAAAGCTATAGTACCAGCATGATACTAGAATAAACACAGACACATAGATCAATGGAATAGAATAGTGAACCCAGAAATTAAACCACATACCTACAAACGATTCCTTGACAGAGTCAACAAAAATATACACTGGGGAAATGACACCCTATTCAATAAATGATGCAGAGAAAAATGGATAGCCATATGTAGAAGAATGAAACTGAAGCCATACCTCCCACCATGTGCAGAAATTACCTCGAGGTGAACATAAATATTACTAATATTTGCTCAACATCTTTTTAACATTAATTTTTTCATAATATTTGCTCATTTTTAACTTTAGTTATTTGATAATCCCTAAGGTTGTGTCTCCACGTGCAGAAAATTATTTGAGCCTTCCTTTGAGAGGATGACACTTAAAACTCTATTTAAAGCAGTGAATTAGCTCTAGCTCCCTTGTCTAAACAAGGCACCAAACACGTAAGACCCCTCTTACCTTAGATACTAAGCTGCTGACAACTGGCCCAGAGCTTCATTCTAGTTCACATTTTTATATTGCTGTTCAATTTTTGCTCCATAAAAAAGTTCATATGTATTTTTTCTAGGTATAAAGTTTTCAGTTTTCTCTCTTTTTTTGTCTCGCAACCTCTCTTCTCAGATTTATTATCTTCCCTTCTCTGTAATGCATTATACGCCAAGAAACTGATTTAACAGACTTTGTTGCCCAAACTTCTTAGATTTTTCTAAGGCACACACAAGGAGGAAATCAGGGGACAAAAACCTGAGAGAGCAGGGCTGGAAGTGACAATAATTTCCCCTGCCTGCATTTCTATAAGTAATTCCTTCATTTCAGTCTCTGTATTGGACCCATCTGAACTGGATTCTGCTTCCTGTCCAGACTGATGTACAAGGGATGTGATGATGTTTGCAAGCACCATTCCATCTTGACAGGAAGCCCCTTAGTGTAGCCCTTAACCACTTCCAAAGTGCTTTAGCACATTATTTTTTGTAAGCTCATAGAGACACATTTATTAAATTCGCTCACACAATACCTTACAGATATTTCACTGAGCGCATTAACATGGACCTCTAACTGTTTCTGTAAGAGCAGAACCAAGTAGTTCTGAGAACCAAGAATAAGTTTGGCTGGATGTGGCTCTGTTTGGCTACATTTGTCTTCTTCTAATATATATTCCATATCAAATAAAATAGAACCCTAAAATAGATGTATCAGAATTGTTCCCAAGCTGCTCTTCTAATTATTACTGTTAGACTCTTGGGTAAAATGTTTAAAAACTTGGGGATGCACTAATTTCACTTTATATGGAGTAAAGGATTAGGAAACTAACTTCTCCACAGACTTCATACAAGAATTTCACCTTTTGAAGTGTTCCAGGAGTTCCACTAACCAAATTGAAAAGTGTGTTAACATTTACCTCATGAGACAAATGTTCTATTTCTTAACATACTATGCACTCTACAGTTTGACACACTCATCAAATTCCATAAAGACATTGACAGCAAACAAAATTATAATGGCATCTTGTCATTGCACACTTACCAAAAAATCAGAAACTGGGAGTAGGATAAAAAGATGTTTTTTGGGTATGGGGGTGTTGATCAGCATGTCTAAAGATATAGCAGTTCCTAAGAGGTAACTTCCTACTTGTGTACACACTCACATTCACATGATACATAGGCAAGTACAAAAATTGTTCCAAATAATTGCTCATCTTTGGTTTATTCTTATATCAAGTTTTCTGTATGGTAGTAAGTCTGCTTAGGAATAATACGGTTTGGATTTGTGTCCCTGCACAAATCGTATGTTGAATTATAATCCTCAGTGTTGGAGAAGGGGCCTGGTGGGATGTGATTGGATCATGGGGGTGAACTTCCACCTTGTTGTTATGATAGTGAGTGAGTTCTCTTCAGATATGATTGGTTAAAAGTGTGTGGCACCTCACCCTTCGCTCTCTTCCTCCTTCTTCCACCATGTAAAACATGCCTGCTTCCCCTGCTGCCATGATTCAGAATTTCCTGAGGCCTCCCCAGCCATGCTTCCTGTACAGCCTGTGGAACTATGAGCCAATTAAAGCTCTTTAAATATATATATATA
>NW_016817744.1:66994-128178 GCF_001698545.2 Rhinopithecus bieti
TATATATATATATATATATATACATACACATTTGTCAGTTCTAGGTATTGCTGTATAGCAGTGTGAGAATGGACTAATACAGAATATTGGTACTGAGAGGTGAGGCATTGCTGTGAAAATACCTGAAAATGTGGACGTGACTTTGGAACTGGGTAACAGGTAGAGGTTGGAAGAGTGTGGAGGGCTCAGAAGAAGACAGGAAGATGTGGGAAAATCTGAATCTTCCTAAAGACTTGTCAAATGGTTTTGACCAAAATGTTGATAGTGATATAGACAGAAGGGGCCAGGCTGATGAGGTCTCAGTTGGAGATGAGGAATATATTGGGAGCTTTGAACTTGAGAGTGATGATTTAGTGTATTTGACAGAAGGAATTTCTAAGCACCAAAGTGTTCAAGAATGCCCTGGCCGCTTCTAACAGCATATACTCATATGCATGAGCAAAGAGATGCTCTGAAACTGAAACTTATATTCAAAAGGGAAGCAGAGCATAAAAGTCTGAAAAACTTGTAACCTGACCATGTGGTAGAAAAGAAAAAGGCATTTTCTGGGGAGGAATTTAAGCCAGCTGAGAAATTTGCATAAGTAAAGGGGAGCCAAATGTTGATAGCCAAAATAATGTAGAAAATGCCTCAAAGGCAACCTCTCCCATCACAGGCCTGGAGGCCTAGGAAGGAAGAATGGTTTCATGGTCCAGGCCCAGTGCCACTGCTGCTCTGTGCAGCCTCAGGAGATGGCATCCTGCATCTCCACAGCTCCAGCTCCAGGAGCATTTGACCATAGAAAATGCCGGTGGCTTAAATGGGCCAAGGTACAGTTCACACTGTTGCTTCAGAGAGTGAAAGCCATAATTTTGGTGACTTCCATGTAATTTTAAGCCTGTAGATGTGCAGAGGGCAAAAGTTGAGGCATGGGAGGCTCCACCTAGTTTTCACAGGATGTATGGAAATTCCTGGATGTCTGCTGCAGGGGCGGAGCCCTCATGGGGAAGCTCTACTACGGAAGTGTGGAAAGGAAATGTGCAGCTGGAACCCCACACAGAGTCCCCACTGGGACACTGCTTAGTTGTGCTGTGAGAAGAGGGCTGCCCTCCTCCGGACCCCAGAATGGTAGATCCACCAACAGCTTGTACCATGCACCAGGAAAAGCCACAGACACTCAACACCAGCCCTTGAGAGCAGCCATGGGAGCTGAGCCCTGCAGAGCCACAGCCACAAGAGAGGAGCTTCTCAAGACTTTAGGAATCCACCCCTTGCATCAGTGTGGCCTAGATATGAGACACGGAGTCAAACAAGATTATTTTGAAGCTTAAAATTTAATGCCTGCCCTGCTGGATTTCAGACTTGCATGAGGTCTGTAGCCCCTTTGTTTTGACCAATCTATTTAAAAGAATACTTTCTAATTGAAAGTATATAGCACCTTCCCCTTTTCTCTCGTCCTCCTCCTCTCGGCATGTAAGACATTCTTGCTTCCCCTTTGCCTTCTGCCATGATTGAAAGTTTTCTGAGTCCTCACCAGCCATGCTTCCTGCACAGTCTCTGGAACCATGAACCAATTAAACCTCTTTACCTAAAAATTACCAAGTTTCAGGATTTTTTATAGTAGTGCAAGAACAGAGCAATACAGGATTTAATATGAATATTTTAATTTATAAGAAAACAAGAGACAGAATAGTTTTCACAAAAGGAAATATGTATCTTACTTGAGCATAAAACTGTTTTTATTAGATGCAACACCAGAAGAGAGACAAATAGGGAAGGAGTTATAAAATACATTCTACTACAGATTTTTGTTCAATCAAATTAAATCAATTTATAACGGGTCCATATCTATTTCTACATGCTGACCTAGGTCATGGAGATTCAAGGACAACTAAATTTTAGTTCTACCATTAAGGAGTTTATAAATTGATCTATAACCATTCAAACTGTCATAAGTTGAATAATACTACTTGAGAATCCCATAAGTGGACAGGATTCATTGTAATCAGAAATATCCAAGTAGGTTTCATATACAAATTGACAATGATAAGAAGCTTAAAGTGTAAAATGATTTCAGTAGTAGAAAATGTCAGACTGAGGATTGGTCAATTGCATTCTAGATAATAGTGTAACTAAGGACGTGGAGGTATAATAATGTATCATGTGTCCTGGGACTAGCACATAAAAAGAAATTTATATTTCAGAGTAGCACAGTGATTAAGTACAGTCACACTGGATTCAGACAGGCATGAGTGCCATTATTAGTTCTTTCATTTACTACAAATGTAACATAAATCCTGTATCTTAATCACTACATCTGAAAATGAGAAATATAATACTATCTAACTTACAGGATTTATTTAAATATACAGTGTTATAATGTATGTAATTGGTTAGCATCACAAGACCCAGTATATAAAATAGAACACTCAATAACATAAAATTTCTCCAGAACTTAGGGTGTTTGAGTGAGATTTGAGTAATGAAGTTGAAGAGCAAGTTGCCAAGTTAGAGTGGGATCAAATGAAGAAATAAAAGATCTCAGAATGCTCATCTGCATACCAGTTTTACCTAAGTTAATTCAGAGCTGGGAAATTATATTTAATGTAATCCCAAAAATGGTCAAAAAATTCTTTGGAAACTCAGTATCTCAATAGTTTATACAGACCTTAAGCTTCAAGAAAATTCTATTTTTATCTCTATTCCACTGAATAACTGGCCAGAGCAATTCTACAATAAATTAATACATGCAAAATATACTTTTAAAATAAAGCACATTATAGTTAGAAAACTAGAACAACAAATATTCCTTTTGCTTAAAAAGAGTAACAGATCAACTGAATAACTTGCAGATCTTGATAGATGTAAAGAATATTTAAGCACTATTTCCTGGAATCACAAAATAAATTACTTGAAGTTAAAGAAATTTAAGGGGTGGAGAATAGGGAAAGAGCTTCCTATTTGCTAACAGGAGCACAGGAAACACACAAGACACATGATGTCATAGAAAGAGCTCTTGGGATTGAAAGAAAAAGAGCACCTTTTCTTTTGGGTCATGTGAACCTGAGGGCATCATTTGATCTCTCTGGGCCTCAGCTTCTTCTCAGGCAAGATGATGATCTCCTCGTTACTTTCAAGAGTTATAATGTGGCACTCTCTGTTCCTTCTCCTTCCAAAGAACCCCTTCTGCCAACGAAATTTTGAAGAATTCAAGAACTTCATAGTGACATACATTCTCCATATGGCCTGGATGTTGACATTTGCCTTGCTTTGTACGCTCTGTCTTTCCCACCCTCTGTAATAAGCATACCTCTGTTCTAAGTGAACATGTAGCTGGCTCTCTTTGTTGTGTGAACTGAGCATCATTTTGGCATTTTTTTCTACCTCCTGTTAGTATAAGGATTTCAGTTCTACTGAAGCACAAGATAGTACTCAGGTCTGTGGTTCCATGCCAAATGTTTGGTTCTTCACTATCATTTAAGAGACAGCATACAAAAAAATCCCAAATTTTGGTCACTTAAAAACATTTTATAGTAATGGACGTATCTTAGATATTCAAACATAACCCCTGACAGAGCATTAGCCTTTGAACAATTTATCTTATTTTAAAAATACATCATTTTATTGGTGTAATCGGTTTTATGTTGTTGTTGTTTGGTTTATTTTTATTAAAGGGAATTACGAAAGGCTTAACATAAGCTCAGTAGAGTTTACCACAAACCCTCCTCCCCCTTGTCTCTGTTTGAAATATCACTAACTTAAGTAACTGATATTAGAAGAACTTCACAGTTACCTTGGTAAAACCGAATGTGAACTAAAAATAGTACATATAGATAAAAAATATTTGAGGCATAAAAACTCAATAAAATAGAAATTATTTATTTTAAATGTTATCTCTGACTTCTTAGGAAATTCCATATATTAATTTTCCAAGCTTAATATTGTATGTGTGCTGGAAATATGGCTTGAAGTGAAAATATGTTTAATGCAAATATTTTTGTATGAACTTGATTCCTCAACTAATAACTAATTGTCTTTTCTGGGGAATATATGTTCCTTGATCTCACAGCAGAATGTAATTTATTATGCTTTTTGCACATTTACATTTTGTGACCCACTTAGGTTAAAACTAATTCCTGTATACATAAGCTTTCTACAGGAAATGAGTAATTTTTATTTCATCTTCATACAGGGAATTAGTCAGATATTGGCAATGAGATGCAGTATGTCATCAGGGTTCATATTGCACAAGACTCTAAAAAGGAAACTTCTCTAATAGAACAAAGAAAGCAAATTCCAGCAATGCTATTTAATTGTTATATATTTTTTATTGTAAAGTATTAATCTATCAAAAAATATTTATAGAAATCCAGCTATATCTACAGCTCAAATCAGCTGCAAAATAATATAGAGTGTGGGAATGAAGTAGAGAATAAAATTACCATAACAGTCATACTAAATTTTCACATAACTTATTTGAGTCTAAAATTCCATATAATGTGGAAATATCATATTATATGGTAGTTAACATTATGCTGGGTTTTGAAAGCTCCTTATTAGTTGAACTGGACAGTTTACTAAACTCTGTTTCTTAGTTTCCTCATCTGTAAAATGTTGATAATTATGACACCTATACCCTAGGTTTATAGGAGGATTCAATGGGTCAGTCACTGCAAGGTCCTTAGCAAATTGCCAGATATATAGTAACCACTCAAAAAATATTTGCTCTTATTATGCTTTTTGTCTGTCTGCTGTAGTTCAGGATGGTTACAATAAAGTTCCATAGACTGGGTCACTTATAACAACAGAATTTTTTTTCTCACAGTTCTCAAGGTAGGAAGTTTGAGATCACTGTGCCAGCATGGTTGGGATCTGGTGAGGTCTGATTCCAGGTTGCAGACTTCTCATGGTATTCTCACATGGCAGAAAAGAAGGCAAATGAACTCTTTCGGATCTCTCTTATATGGCCTTAATCCCATTCATGGAGGCTACACCCTCATTCTCTAATCATCTCCCAAAGGCCCCCATAATACCACCATATTGGGAGTTTTAATCAACATATGAATTTCGAGGAGCGAACACCAACATTCAGTATCCAGGGTATGGGAAGGTACATTGAACATGCTCCATATTGGCGAAGAAAAGGTTGCAAGAAAGGAGAGTGGAAAAAAGAAAAAGAAAAAAAATCAAGAAAAAAATGAGCAGTGTTTAACAGTATAAAGATATTAGCCTTGATCTCAAGTAATTTATAGTATATAGGGGAACAACACCTTATTAAAATCAATTTAGATATTATCAAATAATATACCAAGGTACTTACTCTAAATATAAATAAATTATGAGAAAGGAGAAAAACAGCGAGCAGAAACTGTCAAAAAGACTTCTTGATGAAACTGACCTCAGTCATATGATATCAAGGCATTAATGCCATTTTTATACTGTCTTCTCTCCATCTTCCACTTCTTCTAAAATAATGCAAATAAACTGAAATACATCAGTCTACAACTTTAACTTGGTTAAATTGGCTAAACATTTTTGTTGTTATTAAGCTGAATTATTCCATGAAGTAACTTTCTAGAAAAAGGAAGTCGAATCCTTTGTAGGTCTATATAATATAACTCTGCCCCAGAATTTTCCATTAAATAAAATAATGACATCAAGTTGCAGGCAAGAGAAACCCAGACAAATTCTTGGCTACTGTCAGACATGGACCTGTATTTGATATTATTTTATTTTTCAGCCAACCTTTGTAGGCTATTTTCTGCCACTGTAAGCTAAGTGAGACAGTAAATTGGATACTTTATATATTATCTGCCCAGTCTTTCATTTTTCTGGAAACTTCCCCTATCTGAGTACATATAGTTGATTATAGGAGTAATTCTTGGCAGCCTTATTCCTGCAGCATGACTCTGCACTCTGGTTTTAGTTGATGGAGCCAACAATCTAAGGACAGTCATCAATTTCCTCCCTAAGAATTTTCAGCTGGGGCCCAAAGAGATAATTTCTCTCTTGAAGTTGGTCACCTAACCTATAATACAGTAATATTTTAGCTATGTAGGTCATGTTTTTCGCCATGTGAACTCGAGAAGCCACAGGCTGGGGAGAGGGAGGTGCGAAGAAGAACTAAACGAAGAACATACAAAATGAAGATCAAATGAGAAACAAAGGCAAAGTCCTTTGTACATTTTTGGTTCCCTATTTTGTTCAGAGACACCTCATGTTATTAAAATAAAGGAATAGTTTATTCTTGTTTATGCTACCTTGAATTAGTCTGTCTTGCTTATAGCTGAAAAAAGAATATGGATGATATGTGGTTCAATGATACTTGGAATTTTTTTCCTTGTTTGTTCCAGCTTCATTACAGATTGAAAGTATGTGAGAGTCAGGATTCCAGTAAGATATGTCTTACGGCAAAATCAAAGAATACTGGGAGCAGAAACCCTCAGATCAACTGGAAAGGAATGAAGGGATACCTGGTGTGGCAGAAACTAAGCCTGACTGTCTAAGAAAAGTATGCTGACTTTAAGATTTTATGTAGACTGCCTTCAACTTGAAGTCATTATTTTTTTAAATAGAAAATTCTGGGACAGTTATGTTACATAGACCCACAAAAGATTCAACAATCATTTGAAGTAATTCTGGGGAAGAAAGAATACACTTCCTTCTCTAGAACTAGTTCAACTTACACGTAAGGAAAAATGATTTTAACTATGCTGATTTTAAGATTATGAGTATGTTGACCAATGCCTAATTTGCCTGGAGTGTTTCTAGTTTCAATGTTCAAAGTACTGTGTCCAGGAAACTTCCTGAATCTTGAACAAACTGGAAAACTTGGTCACCCTACTTCTACGATACATCTAAATTCAAATTATTTCCCTCGAAATTTTTTAAATTATCCGTAGGAAAATATGATTTATTTATCTTCTCTTCAATTTGTTGCATTAATTGAATTTTGAAGAGGTTACCTATTAATAGCACTCTTATTTTTCAGAAATCAAGGCTAAGACTAACATCCAAAATGAGGAAAAAATTACATTTATTTGACTCCCTAGTTGGTGTTTATTTTAAAATTTTATTATAATTTTATTTTAAATAACAAAACTTTATTATAACATGTTGTTTAGTTAAAAGAGTTCTCAAATAGATTGAATCTCTTTACTCACAATGTTCTACCTGTTAATTATGAGAGCTTTGGTATGCACACTCCTCTGGTTACATGATACTCTCAACCAGCTGCAGGTGTCAAGAACATGAACATCACAAAATCTGGAACCTAGTCATGACGGCACTACCATCATGGGACCTGGAAAAGTTGCTTAAACTTTCTTAGGCTAACTTTCTTTACTAGTAAAATGAGATAAGCATAATACATTTCTCAGAGGGTCTTGGTGAAGATGAAATGCAGTTTTGCATATGAAAAAAAAATCATAGTACCTGGATCCTGCTAGGAACCCAGGTAATGTTTGCAATTATCCATTACTTCATTCAATCTGATATTTAGCTTCACTGTGTGAGCTAGGAAGAGTGAGGGTACTATAACCCTGTTTTGCAGTGGAGAAAACTCAAAATTAGAGAGAGAGAAAATTGAGACATTCCATGTAAATTGTGACAGAGCCTCTGTCTACTTGAACTCAAGTTCCTCTGACTTCAGGCCAGGACTTATTCTACCAACTATATTTCCTTTGGGGTAAAAACAAACAAACAAACAAAAAAACCTGTATTTTTTCTTGTTACATTTCAGGAAAATAGGTGTTTAAGTGTTGAATAATGGCTCTGTCTAAATGATGCCTAAGCAATTAAATAAAACACAAAAAAGAAATGCACCTATTGTTTCAGGAGATGCCAAGGTTTCTACAGGGATTCAAAGATTCAATTTCTCACTTTTTAATCTCTGTTAGGAATTATAAGGCAATAATTATTATCATCTCAATTGCCAGGCATTATCCAAAATGAATCATCATATGGTCATAAAATATTATCTGGTACCAAAGAATATACTATCAAAACAAATGAAATAAGTGAAGATAAAACTTTTAAAATTTGTATTTACTTTTCTAGATGGGGGTCTCAGACTGTCACCCAGGCTGGAAGGTAGTGGCTCTGTCTCCGCTCACTTCAAACCTCCACCTCCCAGGCTCAAGTGATCCTCCTACCTCAACCTTCCGAATAGCTGAATAGCTGGGACTGCAGGTGCACACCACCATGCCCGGTTAATTTTTGCAATTTTTGTAGAGATGACGTTTCACCATGTTGCCCAGGCTGGTCTCAAGCTCCTGGACACAAGCAATGCACCTTCTTTGGCCTCCCAAAGTGATAGGATTACAGGCGAGAGCCACCATGCCAGTCAAAACTTATTTTTTAAACAAGCTATAATAAAAAGAACGTATTGTTGAATTTATTTAATATAAAACCTTGACTTTAAAATTCGTACGAATGTTTAGAGACATTAACTGTTAGAGAAATTGAGTTTCCATAGTCTGAACTCCAAAACAAAACCTCACATTTCAAAATCATTAGAGAAAACTCAGAACAAATGATATAATGGGAATTCACATGTTTTGGTTTTGTGATTGCAGTGAATGAATAGAGAAAATCTGATTTATGAATTTACAAGACCTAATCGATAGAATTTATGCTGCCAATAAAGTTGTTTGCAACCTTTTTAATTGAATGTTTTTTATGCCTGCATAGATCCTATGGCATCTATAGAACTACTAACATAAATCTTTTCAGAAAAAAGCAAGACAGAAGTATGCTAATACACAAGAGTAAGAAGAGCAAGTCTTTTTTTTTTTTTTTCTAGCTATACAGAAATAGTTTGCAATCATGTCACACATACAAAGTAAATGATTGCCAGACCTGTAATCCTAGCACTTTGGGAGGCTGAGGCTGGTGCTGGAGTCCAGGAGTTTGAAACCAGTCTGGGCAAAATGGTGAAACCCCATCTCTACAAAAAATACAAAAATTAGCCAGGCATGGTGGCATGCATCTGTAGTCCCAGCTACTTGGGAGGCCAAGGTGGGAGTATCACCTGAACACAGGAAAGGTTGAGGCCACAATGAGCTGTGATTTCACCACTGCACTCAAGCCTGGGTGACAGAGTGAGACCGTGCCTCAAAAAAAAGTAAAATAAGTAGATTGCCTTAGGATATTAGTCATAATCCCTTACAAGTACTGTGCTAGGAAAAATTCTCACTTTATTTTGGAATAAAATGTATTTATTGATATATTTGATGGTTAATTTTATGTGTCAACTTGATGGAGTCATCAGGTACCCTGCTTTCTGGTCAACCATTATTTTAGGGTGTGTCTGTGAGGATGTTTCCAGAAGAGATTAGTGCTTGAATCAATAGACTGAATAAAACAAGATTGGGTAGGCCTCACCCAATCTTGTGGAGACCTAAATAGAACAAAATGGCAGAGGAAGGGAGAACAGTATCTCTCTGCTTGATTATCTGAGCTGGAACATCAGCCTTCTTCTTCCCTTGAACTGGAACTTACATCGTCAGTGTTCCTGGTTCTCAGACATTTGAGCTTGAACTAGAACTTATGCCATCATTTCTCCTGGTTCTCAGCCCTGTCTCAGCCCTTTAGACTTGGCTGGGAACTACACCTCCAGCTTACATTGGTCTGTAGATTGTGAGACTTCTCAGCTTTTATAGTCATCATATGAGCCAATTCCTTATATTAAATCTCTCTCTCTCTTTCTCTTTCTCAGTCTGTCTTTCTGTGCTTCTCTCACTCCAAATACACACATACACACACACACACACATATGCACATGCACACACATATATGTGTGTATGTATTTGGAGAGAGAGACGCACAGAAAGAAATATGTGTGCATACACACACACATATGTGTGTGTATGTATCTCCAATTAGTTCTACTTCTCTGGAAAACTCTGACTAATAAAGTAGGCCATTATTCTCATGAATTAATTTTTTCTTTTTTCCTGATCATCATCTGCCTCTTCACGAAGTTGAGTGTCTACATTTGCAAAAAAAAAGCATGTAAGTTCTCCATTATTGTACAAGGAAATGACACTATATTCCTATTTTATTTTCTTATTTTATGAAAGCTATATTGGGTTAAATTATTTTTCTTTTATTTGATAAATGTTGGCTTGTGTGTATATATATACACACACAGTATATATATACACATATATGTACAAATACTATATATTATATCTAATATAGTATATATAAATACATACTATATATACAATGTGTATATATATTCACACTATGTATGTATATGTATTTACTACATATGCTATATATAGAGAGAGTAAATAGTGCTATATTAGGCATTGACAAGAATAGATATACATATCTCCTTTGTAAATAGTGCTGTATTAGGCATTGACAAGAATGAACTGATCCCTGCCTTTATGTCAGGACAGTTTAGCCAAGAAGATTATACGTGCTATTTGAATAATATTCACAGGCTCATTAATTAAGTAAAGGATCTAAATGGTTTTATTTGCTGTGGACTTCCAGTATTTTATCCATATATTACATTAACATGTCATTTTGTTTCTCTTTAACCTTTGCCAATTTGGTAGGCAGAAAATTGTACCAGACTGATGTTTAATTATCCAAAATAAAAAGCTGAAAAAAGTTTTAAAAAACAGGGTTTCGGTGATCTGTGGAACAATATCAGAAGATACAAAATATGTGTAATTAGTAACAGATGGAAATATTTTTTGAGACAGAAAAAGTAATGGAAGAAATAGTAAAATAAATTTTCTAAAATTTGGGGGGAATAGATGAATTTGCAGATACAAGAAGTTCAGTGAGCCTTAAAGATGATGAACCCAAAGAAAACCGTAATGATACTCAAACAAGAAGTTCAGTGAGCCTTAAAGATGATGAGCCCAAAGAAAACCGTAACGATACTCAATATAATCAAATGGACTAAAATCAAAAACAGAAAAATATTAAAAGCAGCCTAGGATAACACACTGCTTAGAGAGGAACAAACATTCAAATAACTGAGTATCTCCCACGAGAAGCCAAGGGGAACTCAAGAAAATGACACAGTATTTTTTTTTTTAATTCTAAAAGAAAGAATTGTCAAATCAGAATTATTTATTCGGAAAAAAATCCTTCAAAAATGAAGGTGAAATAGACATTCTTAAATAAAGGGAAAATAAGATAATTTTGCTTGCAGTAATGATCTGAAGAAAAAACTAAAAGTAGTTATTTAGAAAGAAGGGAACCGAAACAAGAAGGAAATTTGGAGCATCATGAAGGAAGCAATAGAAACAGAAATGTTAAATCGGTTAGTAAATAAAATAAACTACTTATACCCTCTTAAGTTCTTCAAAATGTTTGACAGTTGAAAGCTAAACAGTTTGATGCTGTTTTCAATGTATGTAGATATAAAATATAAGGCAACTATAACATTAAGAAGAGAGGGTAAGAGAACCTACATGATGGTAATATTTCAACGTCCCATTTGAAGTGAAGTATTAATTTAATGTACCCTATGGAAATTAAGTGTGTATATTATAATCCTTAAAGCATCCACTAAAATCAATATGATTAGATTAATAACAGATATGTTACAATGGAAAACTGAAAATGTTCAAATAATACAGTAGAAGCTGGGAAAGAAGAAACAAGAAGAAAAGCCAGATGGACAAATAAAAAACAGGTAACATAATAACAAATCTAAATCCAAACATGTGAATAATTACAATGAATGCAATTAGTCTAAATACAACAATTAAAAGGCAAAGGTGCCATAATGTAAGACAATATATGGCCTAACTATATGCTATCCACAAAGAAAAGCTTACTTCAAATGTGATGATAAAGATAGATATGGTGAAAAGATTCTAAAGTGGTCCCAGAATCCCCACCTCCTTACATTGATGTCCATGCATAATCCTCTTCCCTTATGTGTGAATGGGGCCTGTGACTTACTTCTGCCCAACTGAATACAACAAAAGTGGCTGAATGTGTATGATTATGTTATATAAGTCTGGAACTCTATTCCTGGGAGGAAATTGTCTCTCCCTTGATAGCTTAAAAACAAAACAAACAACAACAAAAAAACAGTTGCTATGTTGTAGCCTGACTTGAGAGGATCACGTGGCAAAGAAGCTGAGGATGAACTTCTGCTAACAATCAGCAAGGAATTGAAGCCCTCAGTCTGACAACCCACAGACCCACAGCCACCTTCCAAGCAAGGAAGCAGATTCTTCTTCAGGTGATACTACAGCCCAGAGAATTACTTTTATTACAGCCTTACAGAGGACCCTACTATGCCCTGCCTGGACTCCTGAACCAAAGAAACTGAGATTTTTAAAATTCCTGTTTTAAGCCCTACATCTGTTACAGAAATTAAATTTATCATTTAAAAGAAATATCCAGTTGCAAGGAGCGGTGGAGTTAGAGGTAAACAGACACAGCACAGAGAATGTTTTTGGCAAGGAAAATGCTCTGAACAATACTAAAATGGTGGATACAAGTCATTAGACATTTGTCCAGATCCATAGAATGCACAACTCTGAAGGTGAGCCCTAATGTGAACTATGAACTTTGAGTGATTATGATGTGTCAATATAGGCTGATGAATTGAAACACATGGACCACTCTGGTAGGGGATGTTAATAATGGGAGAAGCTATGTATGTGAAGGAATAAGGGATATATGAGAAATATCTATACCTTTTCCTCAATTTTCCTATGAATCTAAAGCAACTCTAAAACATAGTCTTAAAAAGAAAATCTCCAGGCCCAGATGGTTTCACTGAAGGATTCTACTAAGTTTGAAAAGAAAAAAAAAAAAGAATTAACATCAATTCTACACATTCTACACAATTGCTTCCAGAACATAGAAGAAGGAACATGTTCCTACTCATTTTGTAAAGCACTAATACCAAAACTAAACAAAGAGAGTACAAAAAAAGGAAGAATGAATAAAACTTCAGAGGAATGCCACTTAAGAATATGAATGCAAAAATCCTTAACAAATTAGTAGCAAATCAAATTCAGCAATATGTACCTAGAATTATAAACCATGACAATGTGGATTGTATTCTAGGAATAGAAGTCCAGTTAAATATTTAAAAACCAGTGTGATCCACACTGTGGCTAATGAAAAAAAAGTACATTATCATATATTAGGTTGGCGCAAAAGTTATGGTGGTTTTTGCCATTACTTGGCATTTGCATTACAATGGCAAAAACTGTGATTATTTTTGCACCCATCTATAAATCATGTAGAAAAAACATTTGACAAAATGCAGAACCCAGTTGTGATTAAAACGCTCAGAAAACTTTGAATAGAAAGAAGCATTTTACACTTAATAAAGACATATACAAGAACCTACAGTAAACATCATACTTCTTAGTGAAAAAATAAGAGTACTAATTAGGAACAAGACGATGATATCTACTCTCACCACTTCAACATATATGATGGTAATCTGAAAATACAGCAATAGAGTCACTAAAATTTCTGACTAGCAAAATAAGACAAATAAATAAATAACAAATAAAAGCATACAAATCACAAAGAAATGAATTTGTTCCTAATTGCAAATGGCATGATTGAATATTAGAAGATCCAAGGAATCTGAAATAAATGAATAAAAAAATTAAAAAATTAAAAATTTCCTATGACTAATAAGTAATTTTGGCAAAGTCAAGGAACAAAAGATCAATGCACAAAATAAATAATATTTTATTATAAAACAAGGTATGATTGGAAAGTAAAATAACAGAGTACCATTTACAATGGTTCCAAAAAATGGAATACTAATATATAAATGTAACAAAACATGCACAGGACCAATATGCTAAAAACTACAAAATTATGACAAAAGCAATAAAAAGACACCTAGATAGATGAAAAGACATACCATGTCTAGGGATTAGAAGACTTAACATAATAAAAAACAAATCCTCCCCAGATCGATCAATGACCTTCTTGCCAAAACTGAGAAGAACTTTTTATAGATATAGACAAGCTGACTCTAAAATTTATATGGAAAATCAAAAGAACTAGAATAGACAATTTTGAATAATCAAAGTAAACTTGGAGAAATCATACTACCTAACTTTAAGACTTTAGTAATTAACAGTGCGGTATTGGCAGAAGGATAGATGCATAGATCAATGGACCAGAATAACAAGTGCAGAAATAGAACGACAAAAATATGGCCATTTGGTCTTTTACAAGATTGTAAAAGCAACTCAATGGGGAAAAGATAATCTTTTCAACAAATTGCATACAAAAAAATCTCAACCTAAATCTCACATCTTCCCCTAAAAATAACTCAAAATTGATTATATATGTAAATTTAAAATATAAAACTTTAAAACTTTTAGGAAAAAAAGTAAGAGAGTATCTCCATAACCTGAGATCAGGCAAATAAATCTTAGATGTAGCACTAAAAGGACAATCCACAAAATAAAAAATTGTTAAAATTACTTACCAAATAACAAACTTTTGTTCTATGAAATACATAGATGAAGATACAAGCTAAAGATTGAAAGAAATATTTGCAAATTACATATCTATCAAAGAACCTGTGTCAAACTATATAAGCGACTTTCAAGAAAGCAAAAACTGAGAATAAGAAAACAAATAATCTAATTAAAAAATGAGCAAAGGGCTTGAGCAGATACTTCATGTAAGAGATTATATGGATGGCAAATAAGCACATGAATGTTGTTCAACATCATAAAATATTAGTGAAATGCTGATTGAAACCACCATATGATATCATTATACACGTTAGAATGGCTTAACTAATCAACACCCAGGTACTGCTAAAATAACAAGTACTGACAAGCATGAAGAACAACTGGAACTCTGATACATTGATGGTGTGAATGCAAAGTAGTACAGCCTATCTACAAAGTAATTTGGCAATGTTTTATAAGTTAAAAATATGCTTACCAGATCATGATACTTGGGTACTTAGACAAGAAAAGAGAAAACATTGTTTTCATGAAAATCTATACACAAATTTGTAATTGCAGCTCCCTTTATAATTGCCCCAAATTGGAAACAATCCAAATGTCCAAGGATGTGTGAATGGAAAAACTGGTAAAGCCACATACATAGAATGGTATTCAGCAACAAAAAACGACAAGAGGGACAAGCTATTGATACATCTCAAAGGTACTGTGCTCAGTGAAATAGCCATTCTCAAAGCTCACATTTATGTACAATTACAACTATATGGCATTTTCAAAAACACAAAGCTATAGTGATGGAGTTAAGAGTAGAGAGGTGGGGAAAATGTAACTATAAGCAGACAGCATGAAGAAGTATTTTAGGGTGATTTAAGAGCTCTGTCTTCCGATTGTGATTATTACATAAATCTATGCATGTGTTAAAATTCATATAACTGCACACCAAAATAGTTTATTCTAGTGTATGATAATTAAAAATTAAATTTAAAAAGTTATGGGCCTAAGGAATATGCATTTATTGAATAGTCATGTAACTTAAAAAGCACCTCACAAAATTCTGTGTAGTCCACAAAATTCTGTGGAGGCTTTAAAATATTTAAGTGTGACCTAGACGATGATAGATGCTCAATTACCTAAAAATTTCTTGTTTCAATACATAGCAGAGTTATTTGCTTTTTCCTCAAACCATATCCTAAACAGGCCTTCTAATAATAATTGTTCTAGTTTCCAGAAATGCTGAGACTGCAACATATGAACATTTTCTCAAGTCGCTTAAGCCCCTTCTGTTTTACTTCTCTTGAATTTCATAATGCCAAAAGACCGTTGTGATCCTGGTTATATTAGCTGGCATTGTATGAAGTCCTAGGCAAGTTTTACTAATACAAAATGTGATTGTTGATAAAAACTTCCTTGACAGTTTAACAAAATATAGATTCAATTCCAAAGCCAGTAGACGATCCTTGGGAATTTTAAATGAGGACATGCCTGTTTCATAAAATTAGACTGATTCTTTGAATAATATTATTAAAGGTCAGTGCCACAGCTGTGTATTTGATGAGCAGCTGTGTGAGCTACCAGGAACAATGAACTGTCTGATTGGCACCAGACCCGGCCGTGCCAGCAGTTAGGATGGAAGGATTTTGAACAGATTTAGAACAAGTAGCTACTGCGTCCTGCTGTGGACACCCTAACTATTGGAGAATTTAAAGCAAATGGAATAAAGATAGTGCGATTTGAGAATAATATAGACATCCTATGGAGACTAGGGTTGTGATGAGGAAAGAACACAGAATGTTCCCTAAGGCAATAGAGACAGTCTCTTCAAAAGCATTAAATGAATTTAAGTCTTTTAGTTTGAGAATATCAAAGTAGGATGTTTTTGACAGCATTTGTTGAAATGGTGGAAAAATTCACACAATCCCACTTTCTACTGGCAAGGTGACACTTAAATCCTATTTACTTAGATCTAGAATTTTTCTTGGATTTATATGAGCCTGCAATAACATGGTAAAATTTCTTTTTCTAGGAGTATGGTAGGGAAATAAAGGAACATATAATGAGGTCTTCAAGTAAAACAAGAGAGTCAGCAGCCTACAAATGCGTGTGTATGCTTCTTGCTGGTAAATAGAGTTGATTTTTATTTCACTCATCATTATTTGAAAGACTACTTGTGTGTGTGTGTGTGTGTCCATGTGTGTAACATGAATATTACTCTTCATATGTATAAAGTCAAATATGGAAAAAACTCTCACTAGCATGTTTTACAGTTTTTATTGCCAATCACAGTTTGTTATTTTGTCTTACCTTAACTACACTCAGTTTTCATTTGCTATAGTTTATTTTGATTACATTACCATTACCTTCCTGCATTCTCCTTACCTTCTATCCTCTCTATCCAAAGCAGATGGCTTTCAGACGTGAACTGCAGCATGGCTCTTCTCTGGGACCCCAGCCCGTGGCCCATTCTACAGATTTGGGGACTTGCCAGGCTTTATAATCATGTAAATCAATTCCTTAAAATAAATCTTCTTCTGTATATATGTATACATCCTAGTGGTTCTGTTTCTTTGGAGAACCCTAACTAATAAAATCACCATTCTATGCAGAGAAGTTTGACTATGAATGTGGAAAAATGATCAGCGAAGCTTGGCAGTCATGCAGAAGGAAGTCTATTTTTAAAGCTGGTAGATTCTATGAACAACAAATGAATATTTACTACCTTCAGTCTACACCTCAAAAACACCTACCAGTGGCATAAAAACCATAGATAAAATCGTTTCATATAAACTTTGTTGAATAAATATAAATTAAAATGATATAAAACATGCATTTGCATGCAAACATGTATTAATCTTTATTTTAGAAGGTAAAATGAAGATAACTTTTTTCTTCTTTTTCAGATAACTTTTTTATGGAGGTATCTCTCGCAATAAAACTTTACGGGTTCTTCTTTTACTGCTCTTTTAATCTGTTAAATATTAAAGCATCCTCAACATAATTCCTACTGTTTCATATATAAGTGGAAACCAAAAGTCCTTGGGTCTTTTTTTTTGGCAGTATATAATCCCATATCTGACTGCAGAAGACAAGCACTAAAAATGTTTGTTTGTCTTCTAAAAAGCCCTTTAAGACATAGAGAAGAGAGAGCTACACAACATGTTACTAAGCTAACCATACATGCACACACACACACACACCACATGTATATATACAAACACATTTGTATGTATTCTAGTAATCTCTAGCCTTCTAAATTTCTCTCTCTCATTCTCTTTTTTCCCTCTAACTATTCTGCCTTCTCTTCCGCCACCGCATGCACAATGTAAACCATCTGTAGGACATTTTATTCTTCCAGGTCATCTAAAGACTAGCAACAGGGAGAAGCCTTCTCTGTGTAACTCACACATCTCCTCACTTGGTAAAACAAAAGGAAGATCCTGTTAGTCATCATTTTTCTAGGGCAAAAGAGCAAAAATTACATATCCTTATAACAGATTTTTTTCAGCCATAAAATATAATTTTTAAATCATTTGATGACTTTTCCTTAATCTTCTCTTCGTCCCTCCCAATAAAGTACCCAGATATTTGTTCTGGCCTCCCCAAGGTTCTTTACCTTACTGATTCATTCTGTCTTGAGCCATGTAGTTTTGTATTTCAGAAAAGCCTAATAATTCTTTTGTGTAGCATTCCACCATGTGCAGTTAGATATTTAAGTAATGTTATAGCAATCATTGATCATACTTTTTCTACTATCTGTTTCACTGGGCTTTTAAAAATCTTTTATACTATATTTATATTTTATTTCCATAAATTTATAATATGCTGCTATTTATTCCTGTATTTAAAATATTTACTTAAGAATATAACCTAATGTGTCCATGAGTGAATCTTTCCTTTCAGCTTTTTGGGAAACTATACTATATGTCATTAGGCCATGAACATTCTCCACTGTAAAGAGTTCAAGAAGGAGAAGGCCTAGTCAGCCTGGATAGTCTTCTGCGCAGGACACAGGCTCTGCACCAGGTCTGTGTCTGCTGTGGCTAAATTGGGTGAGAACAGAGTCAACTTTTAAATGGACTGATCATTATGATGAAAGGACTGGCTTTTATTTTTATTCTTTTGAGCAGAAGAATGAGCTGGAATTCTGGCTGACTTATCCTGAATGATTACATAACATGCAGTTATCAATAGTAATAGAGAATGGGACGAAGAAATTCTCAGGAAATCTCTGGACCTCATTTTAGGCATAATTTAAATGTCAATGATAAGAAATATTTAATCTAGCTTCTACTAAAGTCTTTTCTTTGGAACATTAATTCTGTTTTATGTCTTAAAAAAAGAAAAATTCTCTAAAGAAATAAGTTTGGGAAATGCTAGGTTCAACAGAGTTAAAACCAGTTTCTTTTTTGCAAGAGAGCTAGAAGCCTTTAATACCCCAGTGTGTACTGTGAATTTTTAAAAGGGGGGATATTATATGGAGCATTTATCCAGCATATTGAATTAAAGAAACATTTTAAAGGAGATTCTTAGAGAATATTCTATAGATTATACATTGAAAAATGCTCCTCAAATCAGAATTGGTAATAGATAGCAAATTGATATGATTGCATTAAGTGGATTTTTTTAAATTTTTCCCAGAAAATCTGCCAAATAAGTGCAAAATGTCCTAAGGGCAAGTAAACATATGGACTAGGAAATCAAAAAAAGTTCTGGATAACCAGCCTGCAAATGCTTCAGCATGAGCTATACTTTTAGTAATAATTGGTTTCCAGATTGTTCAGGAAATACGCGATTGACAGGAAATCGAAATCAACACATGCCCTACCAAACACCTTTTTAAACTGCTGCTTTTCCCAAGTACTAATACTTTCTTCATCTCTCCAGAGCCAAGGGTAATCTTCACCAATATCCAGTCTGCTAGTGGCTGGGAAAAAGTCCAGCAGAGCCATGGGTGAGCACTTCCCCACTCAAAGCAAGTGATCACATTGATTAGTAGCTACTCTGTAGGAGCTGGGAGACAGATGCCTTGTTCTAATTACAGTTTTAGCACCTTCCACTCCACATTTCCCTGCTGCTGAGGGTGCTGTGAAGTCTCTGCAGATGCTTATCAGCTAATCTCCATTTTGAATACAAAGCAGCATTACTGCCTCACAGGAACTCAAAGTACAGGCTAAATTCACAACGTGCATTCCCAGACTTCACCTCTGTAAATACCAAGGAGAATATTTATTTGTACTTTATTGACACAGGCAAGTTGAGACAACTGTGTAGGCCTCTAATAACTTCATTTATTTGATACTGCATCAGGGAAAGAACAAGGAATACTACATGTGCAGCTCATTCCTGGCTTCTGCACTCAGTGATCATGAGAAACAGGAGGGCCCGATGAAAGATACTGGGGCGTTATGGCCAGGGGAGTAGAGTGACCCTCCACAGCTCCTCAGCCTCTTTCGTTGATTCTTTCTCTTTCACCTTTTATGAACGCTGGTATATTTTCTACATGTGTATTTTCTGTATCAATCACCCTTTTCCCTCTAAATGCTCTTCAGTGGGACTCTAAACCACTTTCTGTGGCTTCAGCCAACAACTCTAATTGAACAGCTAACAAAATTGTCCCTAAACCCCTGACTTCTCTCATAAACTATAGTCATATTTTCATCTTCCTGATGGACATTTTCACATAGGTATTCAACTAGTGACTCAAATCAATACATCAAAAAGAGGACACTTTGATCGCCACTTCCCTAAGCCCAAATTTCTTTTAAAAAAAAAAAAAAAAAAGTCATGTATTTCACACTTTTATTGGGATAAGGATTTAAAATAGACCATATATTTAACAAATACTTTTGAGAGTATATTATGGACAAGAAACTCTCCTGTGGGTTAGGAATACAGCAGTGACCAACACAGGAAAACAATTCCAGCCCTCCTGGAGTTTATATTCTACTGAATTGTTACAGAAAATAAATACACCAAACACACAAGGTCAAAATGTAATGAATTTATGGAGAAAATCTAAACAGATGAAAAGACTCTGAGCTACACAAATGTTTGATGTGTTTTTCAGATATCAAAGAAGCCAAATGGTACTAAAGCAGAATGAACTAGGAGGAAAAGATTTAGTTCAAAGAAATAGCGGGCCCAGAAAGTGAGATACAATTGTTCTCAATCCAAGCTGAACTTGATAGTTACTAATACGGTTTGGCTGTGCCCTCACCTAAAACTCGACTTTAATTATATCTCCCAGAATTCCCACATGTTGTGGGAGGGGCCCAGGGGGAGGTAACTGAATCATGAGGGCTGGTCTTTCCCGTGCTAGTCTCGTGATAGCAAATAAGTTTCACGAGATCTGATGGGCTTATCAGGGATTTCCCATTTTGCTTCTTTCTCATTTTCTCTTGCTGCCACCGTGTAAGAAGTACCTTTTTCCTCCTGCCATGATTCTGAGGCCTCCCCAGCCATGTGGAACTGTAAGTCCCATTAAAACTCTTTTTCTCCCCAGTCTCAGATATGTCTTTATCAGCAGCATGAAAACAGACTAATATAGTTACCTAACAAAATATTTTTAAAATATCATTGTCCAGATCCCATACAAGAATTGTTAAATTAAAATCTCTGAGTAAGAGACCCTGATATTGGTATCTTTCAAAAGCTGCCCAGGTGATTTTAATTTGCAGATTATGTCAAGAACCACTGAAATTGGGGACTTGCTGGCTATTAGAATGACTAGTCTTCTGAGTAAGAGGCAATGTTTTTGTCAAAGAAGTAGCATGATCCTATTTATGTTTTAAAAGGATAGGTCTATCTGATGTGTGGAAAATAAATTGCAAGTGGGGGTGACAAGGGCATAAGGATCAAGTCAACTTTTGGACTCTAGTAAACAACTCAAGTGAGAGAGTTAGTGGTGTGGGGAAGGATGGTAGCAATGGATGTGGTGGGAAATAGTTATCCTGAATATATTTGGAAGATAGAGGGAATACAGTTTGCTAATGCATCAAATGTGTGTGTCAAAAAGACTTGAATGATAACCCCAAAGTTTTGACCTAAGAAGGATGGACTTGTCATACCTCAGGGATGGCATAGTCTCCCACAAACATGGGGAAAAGCTTAGAAGAAAAGGCTTGGAGAGGCTTTTGAACTTGTTAAGTCTCTTATGTCTTTAATAGACACAGAACAAACGAAAGACATCCAAGACTGTGAAGCAGACAAATAGCAAGAACTCTGAAATCCAGGGAACACATTTAGACTAGAGATATAATTTGGGGAGTCATGAGCAAATAGATGACTTTAAAGTCAAAAGATTGTATGAAAGCCCCTAAGAAGTCAGTAAAATGAAAAAGAAAAGATGTCCAAGGTCTGGCTACCATTGAAAATTTATGGAAATAAGTGAGCAATAAAGGAAGGAAGGGGATCAGTAGAGTATATGGCATTTCAAAGTAATAAACTTCATCTAATGTTGCGAAGTCAAGTAAGATAAGGACTGACGGTTGTTTATTGGATTTAGTAATATAGATACTATTGGTAGACTTGACAGGAGTAGTTTTAATGGAACCGTGCGAACAAAAAAGAAATATTAGTGTAAGCTGAAGAGTAAACCCAAGGAGAGGACTTCAAACCAACGTTTTGATGAATTGTGCAATAAAAAGAAACAGAGAAATGTGCTTGGAACTGAAGGGAAAGTGGGGCTTCAAGAAAGTGTGTGTAGCCGGGCACGGTGGCTCACACCTGTAATCCCAGCACTTTGAGAGGCCAAGTTGGGTGGATCAACTGAGGTCAGGAGTTCAAGACTAGCCTGACCAATGTTGTAAGCCCCCCATCTCTACTAAAAATACAAAAATTAGCTGGGCATGATGGTGCATTCCTGTAATCCCAGCTACTTGGGAGGCTGAATGACTTGAACCTGGGAGGCAGAGGTTACACTGAGCCAAGATTGTGCCATTGCACTCCAGCCTGGGCAATAGAGTGAGACTCTGTCTCAAAAAACAACAACAACAACAAAATCAAGAAAGTGTGTGATACTATTATTATTGGAGAGATTAAGGCATGTCATATGACAACACAAGAATCAATTAGAAAAAAACGTTAGAACTATGCCCTTAAGTGGATGAAAGGGAATTAATGTATTATGCACAAGAGGCTGAATTTTGCTGATAGCACCAACTTTTTTTCTCCCAGAAACAAGAAGGAAGGCAGAGGTAAGAGGGTGTGAGAAGATGTTGTGGTGGGATTACATGGAAAATTGTTTATGCATATCACTCAATTTTGGAGTGTTTCTAAAGTTTCTTCTCCTGTGATACAGCTGTTAGATGGAGAAATTTCTTGCTTTACAAAATGGTTTTTTAATTATCCTAGGTTAGACTGATACATTTTTAAAAATTGTGACATCTTGCATTTTTCAGCATTAAAGTAACTTATCTCTCCCTTAACTTTCTAAGCCATCCATATGTCCCAGAATTTGGTGAGTTGCTAAACAATTATCCTTCAAAAATAGATGATACATTGTGGGAAATAACATCCTGTTTTAGTTTACTATAAGAAAATCATGAGTCAAATGTAATGAATTTTCTCTCCAAACCTAAGAGCCCTCATACACATTCTGTCCCTCAGCTTCCAACTTTCCAAGAGAGCTTTCATCAACTGATTCCAATTGACTTTAATTCAAGTTGAAGTAAATAAAGGATTAAAGAAAAGAATCATGCCTCCCTCTAACATGTGTGAAACTGATTATATAATCTACAAAAGATCTACTAAAATTATACAGATTGTACTATCCTTCATACAGAACATTTCATTTGTTTATAGAAAAGGGAGACTTACTGAACTAATGGCTATATGTAATTTATCCACAAAGACTGACTTTTCAATTATAGAAACTTTTCCCCTGTAAAGGCCAAAATAAGATTTGGATT
The DNA here is from genome assembly GCF_001698545.2 of Rhinopithecus bieti. Classification (NCBI taxonomy): domain Eukaryota; kingdom Metazoa; phylum Chordata; class Mammalia; order Primates; family Cercopithecidae; genus Rhinopithecus; species Rhinopithecus bieti. The sequence continues at coordinate 90,324 of NW_016817744.1, forward strand.
AGCTGCTTTTATACCTTAAAATAACTTTTAGCAAATCCTGAAATTAAGTATTTGCGTATCATTTTATTGTCAAATTTTTAAATACTTACATAAGAGCCTGTTATTCTTATACTGTCTAATATTATGGGATTATATTGATGAAATCCTGATAAGGATCTGGCTTCCACCATTTTCAGCAACCCCATAGAGGCTGGAATATAACATATAGTAGGGGCACAGTAAACTTAATGAGGTGAATGTACTTGAAATTTTAATTGAAAAAACCAGTGTAAATAAGCAGTTAGCTGATTAAAGTCATCAGAATATAAATTCCATGTGGGCAAGAACTTTGAATTTCTCTAACAACTCTATTTCTAATACCTGGCCCACAGTTTAACATATATCTGTTGAGCGTGTGTTGAAGAATAAATGTACAGATAATTTCTGTTTACATATATTGGAACATGGTCTTTAGCTATGACATATGACTATATGCCAAAGGTTGAAAAGAATTATTGTTAATTTTGGATGCTATGTTTCCTTATTTCTCTCTTCTTTATTTAGTTGGTATCTTCAAGCCCAATCCGCCAGACCGCCTAAGAATTTTCTGAGCTGCCCAGTTTTTAAAAATTTTTTTTTTATGTTCAGCAAATGCTGAACATAAAATGCCTTTTTCTACTTAAATATTTCAGAGACAATTTTTTTGTTGTTGAAAACTAAGAATCCTGGCAGATAGAGGATCCCTGTGCTCCTTGGAGCCTAGAAGAGATTTCATCCCAGGGACATAGTCTAGACGTAACAGCTGGGTCCTCTGCCTTTTCTTCATTGGAAATTTCTTCTCTTAGGGTAGAGCAAAGAATTCCGGGAGGGAATTGGAATGAATCATGAATCTGCTGTTAATAACACTTTGTACTTCCCTTGCAAATTTTGTTCCCACCAGAGCTCAAAATGTTTTATAAATCCAGCATTTTGTTCTGTGGCTGTTATTTCCAAGGATGTTATATTTGAGGATAATATGTGTTTCCAGAAAAATTGCCGAAGAATTGCTACATGTGAATAGAAACTGAAGCAAACTTTGCCTCTGACCCATGCTAAAATAACACTCTTTTGTTAGCTTGAGGAAATTAATAACCATGAAGGTGATATTTTAATACTACCTGTATTCCTTACAGGAGAAAAAGCTCTAGAATTAGTCCTCCAGTTATTTCAACTACTCAGACCTTTCAATGAGGATACAAGACAGGTCTTGAAAGATGTTGTTTTGACACTCTTGACTATTGTAATAATCATTTCAATCTTTATTTCTTTCAAAGAACGTAACATCACAACATGAAATAAAATGACTATCTCTTTTATACCTCTCTGTTTATTAAAAAAGCAACTAATTTTTGACTAAAATGAATTTTTACCAAATCAGATAAACCTGAGCTCCAGGATTTGACCTATTTAGACAGCTGAATGAGAGAATTCTTGGCCTCCTTTCCCCCATCATGGTTTCCAAATCATCATCTTTAATTTGTGTGTGTGATTAAGCGTTGTGTTTAGAAGTAACTAACAAATAACAGATCAAATTATTTCTGTAATGATCAGTCTCCAAGATGATCCTCAATGGCCTCTACATCCTGGTATTCAGAGTCCCATACTGTATGAGGGATAATTTGTGTGACTAACAACATGCTATATGTAATGATGTTCAAGGATTAGGTTATAAAATTGCAACCATCTTGGGCTCACTCCATCTCTTATATTGTGAGAAGCCCATGTAGTGAGGAGCTGCAACCTCTGGCCAACAGGCAGCACAGAACTGAGAAACTGAGGCCTGCCAACAACATGTGAGCTTAAAAACAAATTATCTAGCTCCAGTTAAGCCTCAAGATGACTGTAGTCCTGATTAACAGCTTGACTGCAACCTTGTGTGCTAGAATTACCCATTAAAACTGCTCCTGGATTCTAGACTCTCCAAAATTGTGTGGGATATTGTACAGTTTTTGTCTTCTTGCTGACTTGTGCATCAACTTGACACACAGCAATAGACAGTTAATACTATTTCTATAGTACCAATCTGATAGAAAAAATTGTGAAAAATTGTCTAGATATATATTCAGTTTGCATACGGTACATCAAAATCAAGATGCAGAATTAGTGATCATCCACGATTAGTGCCTCCACTCTGAATTTTACTTAAAATTCATGTTTAGCCATTAATATACTAACAAAAATAAAATGAAAGAAAATTAAAGGCAACTTTGGACACTATTTAAACAAAAACCCACAGGCAGATTTATAGTTTTACTCCCCCAAAATCTTAATATCTGCATAGCTTAAGCAATCCATCAATCGATATATGTCCATAATATCTAAATTGCCAAATGTCAGTAGAAGTATTGGGTTCTCATGTTTTCCCATTCTGGGCTAACGAGGTAATTGCATAAAGCAATTATGTTATGTTCTGTGTTGTATACTTTCATTTCCTATAGTAAGAAAATTATACCTCCTTTGCCTATTTTAAATATTCTCACAATGCTAACTTGTCTATTTTCTCTCATCTTCCTCTGATTGTCTAGAGTAAATTGCACAATTAATACAGTCAAAGTAATTATAAAGGGGTTATTATGGCAAATGAAATAGTTCATCTAAATAGAAGTTAACATATGTCACTGTATTAATAGAATTAAAGAGCTGTAATTATATAATTGAGTTAGTTCTTTTTTAGCAAGTATGATGATAACCAGAATATATAGTGTTTCTCTAATTATAAATAAATTCACATTTTTATGATTAAAGCCCTTAATCTTTTCAGTTTTACAGGGATGGGAAATAGCTTGGAACCAAAAGGTCCAATTCTTCCAGTTAAAACTTTTAAAAGTAAAAAATGAAGTTGATATATTAAATGTTTTATGTTAACTTAAAGTGACCAAGTTGAAATTTCACAGAGTAGCATTTTTGCAGACAGCTGGCTATGTAGGCCACTGGCTGAATTTTTTAAAATTAATTTTAACTAAAATTTTGCTAGATATACATCAAAATTTCTACATTTTAACAGCCTCTTTCCTGGAGCCAAGACCACTCAAGTTCTTTTTGACTTTTTAAAAAATATGTCTTTCTTAGTAGGGAATATTGAAGTAACTACTGACCAGATAATTAGCCAAGAACACTGTTCCTTTGCTCTGTATGTATCTGCACTTCTTAGACTATCAAAAAAATGTAACTGTTACTTTCAGAGTTTCATTTACAATGGGCAGCTGACATGTTAGGGAAGAAAACATCATTGCTATCCTTATACATAACCAATCATTAAATTAGTCATACTATTATCTCTCAATCTTTGTTGTTAAAGATATGACAATAACATAGATGTATAGTTTTTGCCTTTGATTATGGCTGTGAGAAAGGCACAGAAGTTTTCATTTCAAGGGAGCAATTAGAGAAATACATGGAATCTTAATTTTTCAATGTGCTCAATAGCAGAGAAGGACATCTGGCTGTACGCAGGCCAAAATGCAATCAAATTAACATTATGAGAGTACCACTGGTGAGTCCCATTTTCTTCCCAACATAGACTATGTTTTAATTCTTTGTAGTTTAAAATATGATCAATTTGTTTAGATTATCTGCTAGGAATTTCATCTCCAAAGGGCATTAATGTCATAATAGTTTTGAAAAGTGACTCTATCCTCTATTTCTCTCAACAAAAACTAGGTAGGTTTGGTCTAGCAAAGCAGAAAACTTGTCATACTGTGGCTCACAGTGTTCTCTGGCTCTGTTTTTCCAGAGGGGCCACAGCTTACCCATCTTTAAGGAGGTAGGGGACAAGATTATCCTTTCAACAGAAGAGTGAGGCTTTTAGTCTCCATTAGTCTTTGTGGTATCTTACAATATTTCTGGCATGTGCTATCTCTGCATGGGACTGGACAACTGTTTTTGAGGCTAGTCTCTCATGAGCAAAAGTAATAGCTAGTCAGGAGTATAATCAATAATAAAAATAAATTTATACAATCAAAAAAAGTTAGCATGTTTTTCTAAATAATGATTGTATATGTCCATGAATTAGACTTTTAAGTATGACATATATGAGATCATATTAATTTACAAAATGACCACCAATGCTTTAGCAAGTATTTGAACTATAATGCAGTTCTGCGTGTGTATGTCTGTGTGTGTGTATGTGTAGTGTAGTGTACACATTCTAGAAAACAAGCAGGTTATTCAGCAAACAAACGTGTTTGAGGACTGTCCTGGTAGTTTTGTTATCAGTCAAGACACAAATCTATAGTTTGCACGTCATATGCTATTCAGTAATCCTCATCATTCATTATTTGAAAAAAAAAACATTTGTTTTCTTTATTGCAATGTCCAAACCATTTAAATAAAACAATGAAGAGTATACAAGGCAATTCATTTTCTTCCCAGTCTAGGCTCCAAGTCCCCTGCTCAGGCAGATAACACTCGCAATAGTTTCTTGTATATTCTTTCAGAATTTTTTTATGCAGTTATGATTAGAAGTGTATAATATTCTGTTTGTTCATTTAATCATTAATAATTTATTTGACACTTTGAAAATGTTTTATTTTTATTGCTACTATGATAGAAAAGTTAGATTATTGCAATAGAAAATGATTCTAATGAAATCAGTCAAATTTTGCTTTCACAAATTATTGTTGGTTGTTCCAAGATACAAAATGAACATCGAGGTTTCAGGTATAGGAAAAAAGGGAGAGTAAAATTATATCAAATTAATTTTTATAGATATATTCTTGATGTATCAATGCAAAAAATCAAGTCTTACTTTACAGAATTTTACATTAGGAAAGTTGAAACCTAGGTGAACACTCCATCTTAAGAGTGAATTTTTCTATAGGTAAAAAAAAATTAAGAAAAATCAATCACCATATGACTCAACATTTCCTAGAAAAAAGAAGTGAACACTACCAAAACTATTTTTGGAATTCGGCAGTTAATTCCAACAAAAAAACTAAACTTTAAGTATAGATGTGGTCGTGCGTAGAAACAGTCTTCTCTGCTGGACATGAGGTAAGTTTATAATCATTTCCGCCAAGACGTTTTCTCAAATACCCATATTGCTTGTTAGAAAACGCCAAATCAGCATTGGAGGAAAATGAGAAAAACAAGGAAATGCAGGCATAGATTCAGTTGAAGATATTGTAAGATATTGGAGAATATGTAAGATATTCTCCAAGTGAAATCATGGGAGGTACATGGGAAAGGTGAGAGCAATAATGTATCTTCCATTGTCATGCCCAAACAAAATTAGAAAATCAGTAGCCTCTTCAGCGATCAACTTAACGTCCAACAAGTGACAGCTTCATCCTTTGATGTTCTCTCTCAGCTATTCCCAATCCTCCACTATCCTGGAGAGCAATCAATTGTTCTCTGTTTTAACATTTTACCTAATCCTATCCAAGTTAAGAATAATAAACTGCACCGAAAAAATGTAAGCAATTTATATGCCAGACCCTTCAGATTATGTTTTAAGCTGAAAATGCTTTTGAAAAGGCTGACAGACAAGTTGATAACTCTTTCATGTTGATATTGCTATAGTACTCATTAAAATTAAACATTTCAAGCACTGGGCCTGGTGCGGTGGCTCATGCCTGTAATCCCGGCACTTTGGAAGGCCGAGGCAGGCGGATCGCCAGGTCAGGAAATTGAGACCACCCTGGCCAACATGGTGAAACCCCGTCTCTACCAAAATGCAAAAAACATTAGCCGGGCATGGGTCGCACACCTGTAGTCCCAGTTGCTCAGGAGGCTGAGGCAGGAGAATCACTTGAACCCAGGAGGAAGGTGGGCGTTGCAGTGAGCCGAGATCAGGCCACTGCACTCCAGCCTGGCAACAGAGCAAGACTCCGTCTCAAAAAAAAAAAAAAAAAAAAAAAAAAAAATTCAATCACTGAATCCATCAGTAGAAGAAAGCAGCCTTATGATGTTTCTTAAATAATAGCTGCGGTATGAATCTCTTTTAAGTTTTAATCCATTAAGCATTAAGCATGTCTAGAACTAGGGCTCTTGAAAATGTCATAGAGAATGTATTCATATTTGGAAAAAAGAACAAACATAAGAAAATTTTTGAATTATTAAGTATTATTAAAAAACAATGGGAAATACAAGTACAAATGTTAAAATATTTAGAGAAGTGGAGCAGAATGAAAATATCAAGTAATAAGTTTACGACTGGGATGCAATAAAGAAGAAAATATGTTGGTGATTACAACTGAGGAAAGATCATATTATGTTACATTCAGCATTGTCTTTTATTTGTCTGATGTATTAGGATAAGCATTTCAGATCACAGAAATAAACTTTTTTACAAGATTGAGTGTCAAGTTAAACAGAGCGAATGTGAACAATAGAAAGACAAAGAGTAAAATGAAGGAAGAGGAAAATTTGTTAAGCTGAGAAAGATTTTAAATTACCAAAAAAAAAAAAAAAAACTGGGAGCCGGATTGGCAAAAAGAGAGAGCCAAGGAAAATGAAATAACAGGATATAATGAGACAAGAAAGTGTTATAAGGAAGAGAAAGCATGACATTCTACCAAAAAAAAAAAAATCATAATATAACAAAAACCCACAGGCAGATTTATAGTTTTACTCCCCCAAAATCTTAATATCTGCATAGCTTAAGCAATCCATCAATCGATATATGTCCATAATATCTAAATTGCCAAATGTCAGTAGAAGTATTGGGTTCTCATGTTTTCCCATTCTGGGCTAACGAGGTAATTGCATAAAGCTTGTGTCTGGAATAAACTGAATACATGAAAATGCGTTTCAATTAGAGTCTACTTCTACTTGTTCTGAAGTTACCTGATTTAAAAGAAACAATTTTAGTACATCTACTTGTCACACTCTTTCTTGTTCATTTAAATGATAGTTGATAAATTTCACTCTGAATATATTTGCTGTTTGGCATTAAAGCTATTAAACTAAAAAATCAAAAAAGTTATTTTAACATTGTGTGCCCTCACAAAACATATGGAATATGTAATTAGGATGTGTAATATACCAAGGAAATATAGCAACTAAAACAACTGTTTTTGATGGCTATATTATGTTTGATAATCTTCCTTCTAAATTATATATTTAAGAAACTGTTAGAGGTCAATAGTAGTAGTAAAAGTTAATTTAGAAGTGACAGGTTAGGACACACTTTCAATATATGACAACTGCGATAAACATTTATTGAATCCTTTGTCCTAAAGCAGCATGGCTGTTAAATTACTTCTCATAATGGTAGTTCTTAGTTTAAATAAATAAATAAACAAATAAATAAATAAATAAATAAAAACCCACATCTGTTCGTGCTTAAACTAAAAATAATGAGTACATTGTTTAGTGATAGGGCCTCTGGAAAATAGCTCAGCAAGCTTCATTTATTTTCCTGAAACAAAACTTGAAAGTAAATTGTCTCCTATATCAAGCATTTTATAAATTTAAATTTAGAATTTTTAGAGGATTAGAGAAGAGGAAGCAACATATATAGGTTTAATAAATAATTCTCATGTTTTAAAAAATATTTCCAACTGGAGATATCACAATTTATTTGCCAAAGAATGGAGCAAAATTACAGATGCACATTTTTTACTACTAGTAACTACAAGAAATAACAAATTTTAAAATGTGAATAGGCCCATGAGAATCCTGTCATTCCTGATAGCTCCAGTCTGGTAGTCAGTGAATTCCTACTAATATAATTGTGTGCAATAATATTTTGATGAGTGAAAATACAGTTATGGCTAACTTTCATGCTCAGGAAGGCATGCTTAGTTTAGGCCTAGACACGTAAAATAGCCAGACTTCGATTCAGTAATTATTTGGTCTGTGCCATAAACAAAACTTATATATTAAACATTAAGGACAAAAAAAAATGAAGAATAAGATCCTTAACAACATTAGGGAGTTCACAAACAGGTAAGATATTGAAAAAGAAATGTAAGAGACTCTCATAGCCTTACTGAACTTTTTTCATTTCTGGACCATGCCAAGCTGCTTTAGATTCCAGAGTCATCAGCTCTTGCATCTGACAGAAAGACTTTTCTCTCACTTTATCAGGCAATGCCTCCTCTTCATGCTTTTGAGTTCCCATTTCAATGCCACTCTGCTGGATGTGGCTTCACTTACCCTTGAATAAGTTAGATCCTAGAAATAGACGCCATTCTGTGCCTGTTTGCTTTTCCTGAAGAGTACTCATCTCAATTTCAACACATTATGATTATCTGTTTAATTTATTTTGCCAAGTCAAGAACCAAGACTATGTCTTATGTGCTGTAACTCTACACATGGTAGGTTCTCAAAAAAAAAAAAAAATCTATATGGACTGAATAGTTTATCAGTCAGGATTTCTACAGTCCTTATTTCACTTAAATGTATGAGGTGGTATGAGCCTTTATTTTAGAAGGAAAGAAGTTCTACAGAGTATTTTTTTTCATAGTCTCACAGTTACTAGATGGCACAACTTGTATTCTAATGTAAATCTCATCTCCCTCCACCATGTTGACTTAAGGTACTACTGACTTGATAATTATGTAATAAATATTTTCATTAACGTTTTCTAATGTTCTGTTCAGCATTTTTTACAAATTGCTTAATTTTTTATTTATAAGTAACATCAATTTAACTAAACATAGAACCTCCCTACTCTTAGAAATGCAATAATGCCCTTAAGAAGCAATTTTACTGTCTGGTTGAACTTATTTATTTACATTTATTCTATACATTTATACCAGTTAAAAAACTAGTAGTAGAAGTTTTGTCTGTATGAACACCATGTAAAACATTATTTATTATACAGGCTAATTCTTGTCACCATAGCATACATTGTTATCCATAATAGTGTAATATTGGCCTTTAATGATTGCCATTACAGAAAGGAATAATTATTAATAATGACACTACGTGATAAGGACACTCAGTTTTTATGGTAAAGTGCTGATTTGTTTCAGAAGGAAATTTTTGGATTTAGCGTTTTCAATTGCAATCCAACATTCCTGGCAGGGGGGAAATGATGACATTCTCAAATATGTAAAAATTTTTACATTTACATTATGTTGATGTTAAGAAAACTAGTAATCTGAGCTTTAACTGCAAATATAATAGATCTCCTAACCAGAATAATAAAACAATTGTACTAAAATAGGTGAAAATTATCAGCATTCCAGAGAATGAAGTGAAAATTACTTGAGAAACTGTGAAATTAAAATACCGCGAACTGTTATTGTGGAACACATGCCTTGACAATACATAATATATTGCACAGATCAACTAATTTTTTAAGCATTATTCTTAAGTATGAGGCAATGGTCATCAACTGTAAGCTATGAGACATATCACAGTTAAGAACTTCATTTGCAAATATAGAGAAAACCCCTTAGCAATGACCTCAATTATTCCATAGAGGTTTTGAATAGGCAATCCCAGCACAACACAATGTGTGTTCAGAGAAGGACTGAAGAAGGCAGTCAGGGAAGGCTTCCCACAGGAAGCCTTGACCCGTGAAGGGGCCAGGGCCCCCCAGTGAGAGTCCCTTGCATCTCCGAGAGCTTGCCTCTCTAACAAGCCACATTTTTTTTTTTTCCATAGAGCGATACCAACTAAAAGAATTTGTGACTGATCACACCATATTCATATAAGAAGGAAGAAAGACACAAAAATACAAAGTGACATTTAGGGAGATCCATCTTGTGCTCGTTCACAAAGCTTCCTTACTGTGTGTGTGCCCAGCTCTCCAAATTCAATATCTTTCCTAGCCTAGATGAAATTGTTACTTGAGTGCAGTTAATGCCCATTCTATATTTAAAAGCTCCAGGCTATGATTTTACTAACTTTTTGTAGAACCAGAAGAAAATAAAAAAGATATTTGCTCTTGAAACAGTAGAGAAATGTAGAATAACTGTTGAAATAATAATTTGAAGAAAAATAAATAGAACTATGAAAGTTGGAGGCAGCATATAGGAATGAAAGGCATTCATCCACACACCATGTTGAGTTATTTTCTCAAGCTTGGAAAAGAAAACAGCAATAAGCATGGAAAATGCAGCAAATCGAGTATTCTAACCTATTTGCCAAGGCTTTCAAGAGAACAACACAGAGGGAGTGTTTAAAACACAGCAACCAAGCCACATACAGCCAGATCTCAGCAATGTACCTTTTAAGAGGGCAAAAAATGAAGAGGAAAAAAATATTGAGTGGGAAAAGTAAATACTCAAAAGACTGCTTTTACCTACAGATCTACAAATATCACTGAAGTAGAGTCAAATGCTTGGCATTTCTGTTCATACTTGACTCCACTCCAATGTAGTACATTAAAAGAATGCAGAACAACAGGCACCGTGGTGATTATGTATAATGGTAGGGCATTTGTGGCAGCCAAGCCTAGTTGTTGAGTGCTCTGGGCCATTCACTTAGCGTATAGAGACACAGTCTGTGAAAATGACTGTGAGGCTCATCAACTTAAAAAGAACACACAGAATTTAGACAGAGTTCAGGGTAGAATGACAACAATAATGGAGACCTCTAAGGAAACATTAAATAGAGTCATTAGCCTGAAGAAATCTGAGAAGCTGAATATTTATTGATCTTTAAACAAATTATGGCTTACCCCTCAAAGGAAAGTAGTGCATACTTTTTATTCCACTGGGCATCACAAAAAAGGAAATGAATTTAAATTGCACTGTGAGATATTTAAGTTAGAAATAAAGAGATATTTCCAGGTAGTGAGAGAGCGTGGTTTAAAAAATTTACTTTCTCCGGAGGTCATTAAATATATGCCATCTTAATTGGGTTAAGCCTAATGTCTCTAATTTTCTATCACGTGTTTTCTTCACTGCTGTTATGTTACTATCCCTGTTATTTTGGCATTATAACAGATTATATTTTTGTTAGGATGGGACATATTTCTTTGACTGACTGCCTTTCACTCTCTCCTTTTAAAATGTGTATAACATACAAGGAATACAACCAAAATGACTTGTGCCAGCCCAAGGTATTTTTCTTTGTTCTTTTGTGTGAAGATATTTTAGAGAATATGCTTACACCACATTGATTTTTTTCACTTTTAGAAAAGGTTAGGACAGTTTGTTTGCTCCTAGAAAGACTAAAATATGGGGAAAAATACAACAATATTCCAAATACTCATTAAACCAGTTTTATATACAGTTTAAAAGCATTCGTCGAGCCCCTGATGTGAGTGGGACTGCTCATTGTGCTGTGCTCTCTTCCAAGACGGAGGTGACTATTCCCAGTAAGCTAAATCACCAAGCTATCTGGGAAGAGGTGAAGTGGAAAAAAATAAGTAATAATTTTTTATGTTTAAGAAAGTTAAGCTCCATTTGCCCGATCTTTGTCCTACTCACATTAGTACTGGGTCCAATCTGGTCATTCAGAGAGGAAAAAGAAAATCTTAGACTATTAAAACAGCACAATGATCTCTGTCCCCCAAGTACTTACTCTGACATTCTAAACCAAATTCTCCCCTTTACTTAATTAATCCTCACATAAGTTTCTAGAAGGAAAAATTAAAATATGAAATGAGAGTCGTTATTGATCCCACTTGATTTAAATCTTCGGAACTGACTCATTTGTCAAGTAGGCAGTTGTTAAAAAGATTAGTTTCTGAAACTATAAATAAATACCTGTGATGAACTCTCCAATATGATAGCCAGTAGCCACATGTGACCTTTTAAGTATAAAATAATTAAAATTAAAAATCTAGTCACTTAGTCATAGTAGCCACATTTTAAGCATGCTGTTGTCACATGGGGCTAGTGGCTACCAAATTGGATAGAACAGATATAGGATATTTTATCATCACTTGAATTTCTATTGGACTGTGCTGACCTAGATAATTTATGACATATGAAATTTTAGTCATTTTTCCTTATTTTATTCATTATATTATAATCTAATTCTCTGTAATTTGGATCATAGTTTATCAAAATATTGTACCCAGATTAGACAATGTTAAATGAATTGAATCTACATTAACTAAGTTCTCCTTTGCTCTCTGTCATTAGTTGAGTGACCTTGAGCAAGTAACTTAATAAATTAATTCACTCATTTATTCAAGAAGTATTTCCTGAGCATCAACTATGTTCAAGGTATTGTACCAAGCAGTGGATAGATGGCAATAATCTAAACAATGCCCCTGAACCTGAACTTACATCTTAATAAGAAAAAAAATTGCGTGCAAAACAATATGTTACATAATATCACAAAGTATTAATTACTCCAACAAAAAATATGCAGGGTAAGGAGTAGAGATATCCTCTCTGTAAAAGTGACATTTGGGAGAGAAGCCATGCTTATATCCCTAGCAGACACTCTTTATGTATAAACTCACGTTCCTATCCCTATCATACCTGTGTACCAGTTCAGAATCTCTCAGCCTCATCTGTCTGGTCTTTCAAACACCTGTTCCTCCCCAGCTTCTGCTACATAAAGTAACTGCACATAGGCTCTGACTAACTTCACGCAGATACATCACCCAAGAACCACTCATATATCTCTTGCATCCTGCTTCAGACAGTGGCTTCCCTATTGATGCTGAGGCATGAGACATTCTGCCTGAATTGCTTGACATCCATTCACGTAGGATCTGGAAACACAGAGGAGTCAATTCCTCAAGGCGAATACTTTAACCAATGAAGAGGAGAGGTGAAGGATAAATTCTTCTCACTTCACTCTTCCAGAAGTGAATCCTGAGACACACCCTTTCATGACCTTGGAAGATGGGTCCATAAAATGGAGACATGAGCTACACTGGATGTCAAGCAGTAGCCAGCTCTATAGCCCAGCCTTTGTTTTATTTTTTCTCTTTATTCTCTCCCTCGGTCTCCCTTTTCTTCCTTCGCCCTTTTTCTCATTTCTGCTTCCCTAGGATTGCGTTCCCTAATTACATCACAAGATGTAAAGTTTTGCTTTGTGAGAAACCCAAGAAAAGTTACTGGGAAAAGAGCCTTCTAAACAGAGGATGTAAAAATTCGAAGTCCTTAAGCTAGGAGCATGCTTGGATTGTTGAGATATGACTACATTTTTCAGTCTTCGTGTCTATAATGGTCGATTGACGTGGCACTATTTTTAAATACCTGTGGCTTTTATATGTAATATTTGCACATATGTATGTTGTATATATTTATAAAATGATATTGTTTATTCTTTTTCACTTTTTCCAAATTTCTTCTTTTTTTACAATTTTGCAATCTTACACGAAGGCAACTTATGGAGTCTTTCACGCATAATGATTGTCTATTAAGTTGACTAACTGGCCTACTGTATTTGTGCAACTACCTTTGAAATTAGAAAGAGGATTTTTTTTTTTCTGTTTTCGTTGACTTAATAGGTCAGTGTTTTCTCAAAACTTCATAAATACCTGCATTTCCCAGAATCCTATTTTTAAAAAGTTCCCTACTGCAATAAATCATTTCCGTTGGTCTGAGAGTAAACTTTGTAATCTGTATTTTTATGCAACACCCCAGACGATTATAAGAAGGTTCTCTGAGGACTACACCTTTGAGAAACATCATATTATATAGTATTCACAAATGTTGATGAGGCTACATGAAATCTTGGCACTTTAGTGATTTAGAAAACTTGGTTGTAAGCAAGCTCTTTCTATAAAGGGTTTACACTTATGTGGCACAGACCGGTATAACATAAAGAGCTATAAATTGACCATTTAAAACATTGTTTATTGATGAAAACAATTCACACAATTCATAGAAAAGCAAATTTCACTTGATGTGTCAAGGGTGAAAACATTTTCACAACTAATTGCATAGAGCTACCTCTACTAAAGTTATTCTGGGTATATTATTCAACAGTTTTTCATCACGGTAAATGATAAATCCATTAAAACAATTATTTTAGAAGATAGATGATGGCAGAACAAAAACAATTGAACCATTATTCTAGTAAAGTTTGGCATTCACTCTGCTCATGAGATGCAAATTTTCTTCTGTGAAAATGAAGCACTAAATATTAGCAGAGGGTGTGATGTCTTAAAAATTATTACTGAAATCTATAATTATCATTAAATATTCAGGATACATGGGGGTATTCTGAGGAATATGTTACCACATCACTTTCTTGTTCAAAATCCTTCAAGGATTCTTTTCAAGTTGCCTGCAAAATTAAGTGGATTCTCCTTGGCTTTTTATTTTAAGCATTCTGTGATCTGGCACTGATTCACTCTTTTGGTTTTATCTCTTAACATCTAGTAGCACTGCTCATGCACTTTTCTGCTTGTTTCCAATAAAGTAGAGTTCCCCACAGGATGTCCCTGAGAACATTAATTTCAGGACACTAATAGGTGTTATATTTTAATAAAAAAAGTCTCCAAGGTCAAATGCATTTGGGAAATGATATGATAAGCAAAGTTAATCATGTCTCTTTTCTATAGTTCTCAGAAGCTTTAGGATGCTAGTGTGAATTCAAAATAGCCAGAGTAGATATAGAGTGAACTATTCCCCAAATGAATTTTACATAAAACACCTTTTTTTCGTGGAGTATCTGTTGAGTACTGTTCTGAAGGACATAGTTTAGGAAACATTTGTGATGGTGGAATGAACATGGGATTTGGAATCTGATGTCCTTGGAGTCAAATCTCAGCCTCAGCATTCACCAATGATTTGACCTGGGACAGGTTAATCTTCAGATTTTTGTTTCTTCCCAGTAAAAGGAAAAAAATGTTTAACTTAGAAGGTCATTGTAATAATTTAGTAAGGAAACACAAACCCTAATATGGATCTTGCCATATGTTATATGATCAGTAAATAATATTTCTCTTCCTTTTCCTTGGCTTCCACCCAAACTAAACTCTTCACAGTTTCCTTGACTAAATGAAGCTCTTCACTTTTGGAGGTTATAGAACTCAGAGAATCTGTTATTTCCATTGTCCCAATCCTTGAAGAAAATGAGTTAATGAATATACACATTTTTTAGTGTAATCTTTGCCCTCTCTTCCTGACTGTTATAATCCCCCCAATCCTCCATCCTTCAAATTCACCTCTGTAAGCCTTCCTTTGATGTTCAGAATTAAAATCT
This sequence comes from Rhinopithecus bieti, assembly GCF_001698545.2. Classification (NCBI taxonomy): domain Eukaryota; kingdom Metazoa; phylum Chordata; class Mammalia; order Primates; family Cercopithecidae; genus Rhinopithecus; species Rhinopithecus bieti. The sequence goes on from NW_016817744.1 coordinate 105,360, forward strand.
CCTCTAATTGTATTTCCAATGGAAATTTTTTTGCAACATTATTTTATATATCCCTATTTATCTAGTGTATTATAAATTATTTGTGCTTAATTTTTTTATCAATTATTCTCTGACTTGTATTAAAGTATTTTTCTTGAAATAAATGATAATGTCTTATTTTTTAGGAAGACCATAAGCAGCAACACTGTTCTTGATGACATAGCAATAAGGTTTATAATCATTGACATCAACAAGCTACCTGTTGATCCTTGATCCATGTTTCTTAATTAATTTTTTCATTATGTATTCATTATCTGTTTTTAGAGACAGAATCTTGCCCTATTACCCATGCTGGAGTGCAGTGGCACAATCATAACTCACAACAACCTAAAACTCCTGGGCTCAGGCATCCTCCCTCCTCAGCCTCCTGAGTCCTGAGTATCTGGAACTACAGATACATGCCACCATGCCTGGCTAATATTTTTTATTATTTTATTTTATTTTATAGAGAGAAAGTTTCACTATATTGCTCAGACAGGTCTCAAGCTCCTGACCTCAAGTGGTCCTCTGCCTTGGCCTTCCAAAATGTTGGGACAGGCATATGCTACTGTGCCTGGCCTGAATTTTTGACTTTCTATTGCTTTGTGTTTGTTGGATGATGAAAAAGCTTGACTTATTCATGCCTCTTTTGTTATATTTTCATCATTGTTGGCCTAAAATTTTGTCCAAAGTATTAGTATTTTTTTCTCTTGAGGTTCTCAGGAAATATCTAGGTCTGTACTTTTCTGTTTCTAACATAAAGTGTATTTGGCTGCATTCAAAGGCTGCAAATTAATTCATAAAACTAAATTTTTTTCTAATTTGCTACTTAAATCTTGATGTTGAGAAAATGCAGAACAAATTGGATAAAAATGTGGATTTGTATTCAACCACTCTTGGGTTAAAATGTTGGATTCATCACTTATTTACCCACAGGAACTTGAAGTTTGGAAAGTTTAAGCATACTCCTCAATTTTGTTATCTCTGGAAGGGGATAACACCACTTCCTAGGGTTACTGTGAAGAGTTAATGAAATAATACACATTCATATGCTGTTCAATGAGAAATGAACATATTTTAGATATTATTCTGTATAAATGTAGTTTTATTATTTTAACATTTACAAAAACTTATATTACTAAAAGAGTTTAATCCGAATACTCAAAAATATGGTGCTATTTTCATATTCTTTACTTGTTTTAATATTATTCAGGAAATGGGAAAGTTAAGAGTTCCATATATGGGCTGAAAATGAAGTGGTGGGGATTCCAGGCAGTTCCTCAGTGCTCATTCCTAGATATCAGCCCCCAGACTCTGTAACAGTCTTCTCACTAAGCACTAATTATGTACTAAAATCATTTCTCTTGAACTAATTTTTATTTTTTATTTTTCTCTTATGTTTTAATAGAAAGTTACAGTTAATCAAATAAAAAACAAGAAGGAATAAATTCCACATCTGAAAGAAGGAAGTTATGAGAACATAAAGACTTCTTTATATGAACTTTGTTTTAATGTATAGTCTTGTGGAATATTTCAACATATCGATACTCATTGAGGCTAAAATTCCAAGAGCGTGAATATTAGTGAACTTCAGATTTACCATAAATACAGTGCCAGAGCCAAAGTTTACTTCACTGTTACAGTATCAGGACTATGGGAATGCTGCACTAATTTCATGCTAACCCCTAACTTGCTTTAGAAGCAATTGCTTGAAGGCTTTGATATATCCGTTCTTGATATTGGATCCCTCTTGTTCTCCAAATCACACACACACACACACAAAAGTCACACCTCGCTAATGACATCTAAATTTCTGGTTTCAGTAGGGGCTTCAATCAGAAAAGAAATAGTCAAGGAAGAGAAAGAGGCAGAATCTTTGAATATTTCAGAGGAAGATGAGGGAATTGCCATATAATCAAAGACTAAAAATATCTATTTTGTTAATACTAGAAGTAAAATTTTATTCCGAGAGAGTTAACACTGAAGATTATCAATCTGTGGCTGTGTTTCTATTGTTGCTTTCCTCTTATCACAGTGTAATACAGTTTTATTTTATAGAAAACAGAAGTAAAATTTCTTTAAAATATTAAATGAAGTAAAAAATAAAATGAAGTAACAATAATGACTCTGCTTAAAATGTATATTTTAAACGAATACAAGCATGCTCATTTTTATCTGATATTTAAGTTTCCTTGGTGTCAAGGGAAAGAAAACTTACTATTTCCATGGAAATAATGTTCCCCAATGGAGAGTGAAGTGTTCTATTTATCATGTCGCTGTTCTTTCTGTTGCACGAGAATTACCAGCAGATCACTGTTCTCCACCTGATGCCTGCAATAATTTTAAGCCGCCTTCTCTTGTGGCACAGTTTCCCTAAGCTGGGTGTGCTCTCTTTTATTACAGCCCCCAACTGTTTCATTTTAGATCAATTGCTTCTTCCCAAGTTGTACTAATTCTCATCTCTTCAGAAAACAAGTGTACGTGTTTTTGCAGGTGTCATATCATTTATGACAAAAGAAAAGAGCAACCACATAGAAATCTGTAAAGGTGGAGAGATTGGAAATGTGCTCTGAAGTGGAAAACTGAAGAGGGAATAAAAATAATAGCATCTCCAGAGGAAGTGACCTTGCTTGATTGGATTTGTATCAGTGCTTCCTCCGAACTAACCCCCACACTGCCTGTAAGCACATTTTGCACCTGTACTCCTCCTGCTGGTAACTGTTGTTGTCTCCCCAACTTTAGTTGTTATCCAGCTGGATTACATCCAGTCTGCAGCTATTTGAGAAAGCCTTACTTGTTTAGGAGCTATGTCCAATAACTTTTTTCTCTGAATAAATTTATTATCTATTCAGCTGTAGCTACTTTCCCAGGATAGCATTCCTTCTCTTCTAGTGCAAGCTCCTTCCTTACCTTCTGCTCAGCCTCGTGGTTCCAGCTGCACCTGGTCTCTTCTTACAAATCCCGTTGTCACTTGGCCAAAATTGAGTGACCACGTGTAAACATCTGACCAACACCAAGCCAATCGTATTATTACACTTGCCTGACCAATTTGTGCCCTTCTTTGTGTTTTGTTTTTTGGTGAGTTTATTTTGTTTTGTTTTTAATTTGGAACAAGAACGAAGATGATTCTCAGTCCATCTGTCATAGAAAATCTAATAAATGTGAACTTGAAACTCTAGTGGCTGTGTTGAAGTGACCAATCCCAGAGAGTAAAATTAACATATAGAGGGAAATGTGAGGGGATGGATGGAGAGCAAGGGAAAAATTTGAGGGTTTTTTAGTGGAGTGCTTATAGTGCTGGTTTTAATCATCTATAAGACCCCAGTATACCCTTGCACCTTTGTGGCATATTATATTAGCTAATAGTATTTTATTTGGTATAAGTTGTTCAAAATAGAATTTTGTGCTAGAAATTTAAAAACAGTAATAATATGCCAATATTATTATTTAAAGATACAGTATACCATCATTTTAATAGCCTTTACAGATGGAGGAATTTCAAATTCCATGAGAGTAGTGACTGTATTTTATGTTTTCGCATCCTTTGTGAAACTACCCCACTGAAAGGAACTCAATAAACTCAACTTGCTGATGACCTGAGAAAACAGAGTTATAAGATTGCTTGTGGCCTCTGAAGTTGTGTCTTGCCACTTTAATCAAATTCTGGCATTGGTAGTAACAAGCAGCTAAGGGTGGAAACATCACAGCTGACCTTGTTTTCATTGAAAGCATTGTATTTGGTGTTTGGATAAAACATAGAATTTATATAGAGTGATCATAAAGACCGATTTTCTTATCTTTCAGATAAGAAAACTGAGATCCAGGAAGATTAAGTAACTTGCTGACATGCATCCAGATATAGTAAGAATAAGGATTAAAAATCTGGTTCACCCGAACTTGGATTTCTCTGAATCACATCTTTAAACCACTTTTAATAGTTAACATGAACTACTTGAAATTTGTATGAATATGGGTTTTTTAGATAAATATCTTCATTGCTGAAATATATTTAGGTAGGTTAAATATATTGCCATAAATCAGATAAGATAGTGAACTTCTGAATTAAAAAAAAATTTCTTACACAAAAATATCTTTGATATCTACATAGCAGTATATCTTGTATATTGTCTATCAATCAATCTTATTTTTTAAATAGTAAAATAATCAATATGGAAACAGTAAAAGAGAAATAGAAAGCTTTACCTTCCCACTCACAGAATAAAATAGAAAATGAGATATAAAACGAAACTTAGAAAGCATTAATAATAGTAACAGTCATAGAAAATAAAATGATGAAAGACCCAAATCTATTTTCTTAGCTTTTACCTATTGTGATTTATTTGGAATGGAATCACATAACCAAATTCACTTCGATTAAGTCACAGTACTAAGTCATATTGATTACTCCTATTAGGGTAAAGAGCCAAACTCTGATTGCACACCTGGCCTTTTGCAGTTCACATGCTCCTTGCTATGGCATTTTAGAATATATGAAGTATACATAAAATTGGCTGCTTGATATTCTAATTTGCACATAAAAAAGAGTTCTTTTCATTTGTTTCCTTGATGGCAATTGTGTTGTTATCTGAGATCAGAAATAAAATAGTAGGATTTGGGAGTAATTTTGATCACCTGAGTTCTTTTTCCTCAAATAGGAAATAGGAAGTTGGAAAGGAGTAGAAATTGAAAACTTTCATTGTCAAGTCAAAAATAAGAAAGTCAACAAAACCCTCAAACTACTAGGTAGATAATTATCTGTTCTATTATATATTTCACCATTGGGAGGTCAAATTACCCTTGGCTGTGTTTCCTCACAGGTGATTTTTAGATTTATCCAGGAATTTTTCTTTATCTGAATTTCATTTTTCCTCACAATATCCTAGTATAACCTACTTAAGATTTGTGAATTCTTAATCATTTCTTGTTATTTATTTGAAATTGAGGTTAAAACCATGTTCGAAACTCTATGTTGACTTATCTATAGATATGCACCTTGTCACTCCCGTGGTCATCACTAGTGCTCTTGAAAGTAGACTTGGAATTTTACATCTTAAAATTTTAGGATTTCAAGGAAATATATATGTACAGAAGAAGAGTCATTGTGAATAGAACCAACAGTGATGGGTAATGACAGTGGTTTGAATGACGTTGAAGATGTTAGACTAGAGAAGTACAAGGTCATGTAAGATATTATGAGTTTCATAAGTCAGGGTAAGATATTTGGATTTATTTGAATTAAAATAGAATATCAATGAAAAAGTCTTAAAGTTGTACATAGATTATTCTATGGATTTTTAAGGGGGAAAGAGTAGGTACAGGGAAACCAGTTCAAAGCACTGCAAATATACAACACAGGAGAGAGATGACAGTGGCTTGGGTGTTGGCGATAATAGAGGTAATAAGAGGTTTGCTTGGGGAGTGAATCAATAGGACTTGGTAATGGATTGGATGACTTAATCAAGAGAAAATGGGAAATTTGTAAACTTTGGCCTGACGGACAAGACATGATTTTAAAATTAATTTTGTTAACCATGATAGATAAGATTTGACTGGGAGCAGGTTTGGAGTAGAATTCTGTTCCGGTAATACAAAGTTTGAAATGTCTATTAAACTTCCATTTTGAAATGTCAAATAGGTTGTTGGATAATTTTAGATTTCAGAGAGAAAAGATCAGGGCTGAAGGGACCCAGTGATATCTGAATATTTAAAAACATAAGATTGATAAGTTTACCTAAAAATATTGTGTATAGAGAGGTCCTTAGGCTCCCTCATATTTTAAAGATGAACAGAAAAGGGTAATTGAGTAAAGGAAACAGAAGAATTGGTCAGAAAGATAGAAGAAAAGGCAGGTATATTGCAGATAATCAAGGTTTGTTTCCTTTTCTCTTTAAATAATTGCTTTACAATAATTTGCATTCACGTGCCTTGTAGTAATTTCAAAGTAATGTTACAAATCATTTCTTTTATAACTTTATAAATTTATTTATATTGCTATAAGACATCTAAATAACTATAGTATTAACCTTTCTACTGTGAACTTTTGAGCTTTGCTTTTAAGTTCTTTTATGGCAGGCCTCTTAGGGTGGAAACTACCACTACCAGTTGTACAGGAGATACATATTTAGGAAACAATCTGTAAACATGATTAATAACTAGAAATATTTATCCAATAAAATTCTGTGCACCTTTTAATAATTATAAACTTACCTGCAGTATTTTGACAGCATAAAAATATAAAGTATATTTGAGGTCAGTAGATTTAAATTGCTTCTTTGGTACTTCAAGCATTGTAAATTTGCTGAACCTCACTTGCCCACAACGTAAATTTTAGCAAATAATCGTCATGACCACATAGTGTTTGGTATATATTTATTAAGGTAAGATTGAAAAATGCTTGCTAAGTGATGATGTTATAAACACATGACTTGTCTTTACAGGAAAATCTCCACAAAATGCAGTATTTGTATATATTCTAGTGACAATAGAACTATAGCTATTTATTTAGTAATTGAATTCCAACTTTTGGCTAATTAAAATCAAAAAAGCTTAACAACTTACATTTGGAGTTGATTAGAAATTTTCAGCTTCTTTGTTATCTATTAATTTTTTCTGGATGAAAGGCATCATGAATTTATGTTCAAGAGTGTTACTTTTTTTTTTGTATTCTTTTAAGTGATTAACTTTTTCTGTCAGATTAAGTTACTTACAGATTACTGTGATCTTGTGAACCTTTCTTTCAAAATTCTTTTAAGGCAGGTCCAGAGTAGCTTTTATTCTAGTGCTGAGTAAGCCCCTCATCTAAGATGTAGCCCAGCCTGGATGTCTACTGAATGCCCCTGTATTTAACAAGGTGGGAAGTAAAAAAAATCCCCAGCCCTGTGTGAGCTCTGAGAATTGTCTATCTTAGAGCTCAACAGTAAATTTCTTTCCTTAGAAGTTATGCTTGTCTGGCCTTATGGGATTTCACCCCATACATATGCAAACTGTTATTCTGCCAAAGACTCAGGGAAACCTCTGCAGATTTCTGTGGCTCTCGTGGTCTCTCCAGCTCTCTCTGGGCATTTTCTTCTCCGTAGGTATTCTACTGGGCAAATTCCAGCAACCTTGACCTCTGTAGACTCCAGTCTCTGTTTTCTCAAGAAGTTTAAGCACTATTCAAAAATGAAATTTCATTTCTGTTGATTAATAAAGAGATTGGCATAGCAAACAATTGAATTATAAACATGGCTTATTTTGATATCAATATTTAAAAATATAAATAATTTATGGCATTAATTTTGAAATAACAGCTACATAAAAAATATTTTTAAATGTTGGAAATAAACAGTTCAAAAGGTACTTAAGTAATTTTAGGCAAGTTGCCCTAAAAACAGAAAAGGAAAAGATTTTTTTGGGAAAAATGTTGACCTAATTGCATTAAAGAAATAATACTTATATCTTACCTAATGTAATTTATAAAATAAGTGAAAGTAAACATCATTAGGGATAAATAGTTAAATGAGACATTTCTAAGTTGGTAAGTCATACTTTACTCTTTTCTGCACATAAATGCAAAATCATTTTGGAATTAAAATGTAGTTTTGGAGCTCTGATAGTCATTACGACTAATCTATGTACATATTTCTAGATTCAGGCTTTATCATTTATCACCTAGAGTTTCTATGTAATTATATAGTACTAAATTATTTATTTATATATTATCTTACTCATGATTAAGACATTATTGTATTAATTCAGCAAAAATGTCATTGAGTATCTGTTATATTCTGGGCAATGTAATAAACAATAAGAATATGATGGAGGCCCACAATTGAAGAGTTTGCAGTCTACATTAAGACTCAGAAAGGTATGTGGGTAATTGTAATTGAGCATCTTACTCCCAGTATTAAGTGAAGAGAGCAGGTAGGTTGACTTTGGGTAGGGGACTAGATAATCTTCCTCTTAGAGGTGACATTTAAGTGAGATTTTGAATCCTGAATACGAGATACATTAGATAGATAGATATAGACGCACACACACACACACACAAACAAGAATGCTTGCTGGACACCTGTTAATAAAGTGGTAATACAAATACATAAGAATTCTTTAGAATTAATTGCTTCACTTTAAGCATCTCAGACTGAAATGTATTTGATAAATAGTATGTTTTCTGCATACTCAAACATTTTAGTAGTTACAATACAGAATGGGTGGTATTTATGAAAGTCAGAACAAAAAATAAATGTATTTTTACCAAAATATTTGAGTGAATGACAAGTTTAGAAACAGCCTTCAGAATTAACAATTCTCATTAAGGGTATAATTCAAGTTTGTGTTTTGCTGACTGAATCATATAAAAGACAAGTAGAATTGTATCAAAAACTATTAATAAATGATTACAAACTATAAAGAACTGAAGACACCAAGGTAATGAAATAAAAAGAATAAAACCAATTGACCCAAGACATTTTCAAGTATTTCACATTTTTTGAGAAGCTTTCCTTCTGGTATTGACAGGTACCCATGAGCTTTTAGCTCACAGCATGTAAATGTTTTAATGTCTTTATTTGCAAAACACAATACACTGCATTGTCTAAAGCATTCTTAAACCTTGGCATGTATGAATAGCTTTATTCTGCTCTTATGCAATGGATAAATTGTGGTTTATATAATTAACATAACTAGAGTGTCAAACTCAATGAATATAACTGTGTATTGGGGAAAAATCAACAACAAAAGGATCAAGCCCCTGAGGACCATTATGAGATATCAAAAAAACAGATTGTATTAGCACTAGGATTTTCATCTTGATATGGTCACTGGCCAGGAATGTGACTCACGTCTGTCACCTCACCTCCCTGGACATGTAGCGCCTCATCTGAAAATCAAGAGAGGAGGGCTATATAAGCCTTGTGTTTCTTTTGGGTTCTAAAATTCTATGATGCAATAATTTTTATTGTCTGATGAGCAAATATATGATGATTGCTCATAAAAATACCGTCAGATGACACTGAACACCTTTTAAACATCTAATTAATGCCCTAAATATCTTGAGTTATATTGAGAAATACTCTCATATTGTAAAGATATAAAATAGATTCTTAGCAAATGAGAACCAAGGAGAATCTAAGTTATATGACATCAAACACAGAAGGCATTCTGTTACTTAATTACAGTGATTTACCCAGAAAGGTAAGAAATAAAAGAAATCTTTTACGTTGTACTAGTCAATAGCAAGAAAGAAGTTTATAAATAACTGCTGATAAATATAATCATAAATTTAACAGTAGATAATCTTTTATTTCCTCCTCCTAAAGGAAATAGGTAATAACTGAGAATTACTTCAAGCTTAATTCCGAAATACTTTATTAAAGTATCCTTCTTATTACTGATGCCGGGTTTTAGCAAATTAAGTATCTTCTTGAAAGAGCAAATGCAAATAAAAAGGGAGGGGGATGGCCTTAAACTAAAAAAGAATCTCATTAATAGCTTCCTACAAAAGGAAATACAACAAAGGCCTAGATACTGAATCTGCAGCTGCAGTTAACACTTCATCACTGAGCTATCTATGATGGACAATACNTTCTTTGTTATCTATTAATTTTTTCTGGATGAAAGGCATCATGAATTTATGTTCAAGAGTGTTACTTTTTTTTTTGTATTCTTTTAAGTGATTAACTTTTCTGTCAGATTAAGTTACTTACAGATTACTGTGATCTTGTGAACCTTTCTTTCAAAATTCTTTTAAGGCAGGTCCAGAGTAGCTTTTATTCTAGTGCTGAGTAAGCCCCTCATCTAAGATGTAGCCCAGCCTGGATGTCTACTGAATGCCCCTGTATTTAACAAGGTGGGAAGTAAAAAAAATCCCCAGCCCTGTGTGAGCTCTGAGAATTGTCTATCTTAGAGCTCAACAGTAAATTTCTTTCCTTAGAAGTTATGCTTGTCTGGCCTTATGGGATTTCACCCCATACATATGCAAACTGTTATTCTGCCAAAGACTCAGGGAAACCTCTGCAGATTTCTGTGGCTCTCGTGGTCTCTCCAGCTCTCTCTGGGCATTTTCTTCTCCGTAGGTATTCTACTGGGCAAATTCCAGCAACCTTGACCTCTGTAGACTCCAGTCTCTGTTTTCTCAAGAAGTTTAAGCACTATTCAAAATGAAATTTCATTTCTGTTGATTAATAAAGAGATTGGCATAGCAAACAATTGAATTATAAACATGGCTTATTTTGATATCAATATTTAAAATATAAATAATTTATGGCATTAATTTTGAAATAACAGCTACATAAAAAATATTTTAAATGTTGGAAATAAACAGTTCAAAAGGTACTTAAGTAATTTTAGGCAAGTTGCCCTAAAACAGAAAAGGAAAAGATTTTTTTGGGAAAATGTTGACCTAATTGCATTAAAGAAATAATACTTATATCTTACCTAATGTAATTTATAAAATAAGTGAAAGTAAACATCATTAGGGATAAATAGTTAAATGAGACATTTCTAAGTTGGTAAGTCATACTTTACTCTTTTCTGCACATAAATGCAAAATCATTTTGGAATTAAAATGTAGTTTTGGAGCTCTGATAGTCATTACGACTAATCTATGTACATATTTCTAGATTCAGGCTTTATCATTTATCACCTAGAGTTTCTATGTAATTATATAGTACTAAATTATTTATTTATATATTATCTTACTCATGATTAAGACATTATTGTATTAATTCAGCAAAATGTCATTGAGTATCTGTTATATTCTGGGCAATGTAATAAACAATAAGAATATGATGGAGGCCCACAATTGAAGAGTTTGCAGTCTACATTAAGACTCAGAAAGGTATGTGGGTAATTGTAATTGAGCATCTTACTCCCAGTATTAAGTGAAGAGAGCAGGTAGGTTGACTTTGGGTAGGGGACTAGATAATCTTCCTCTTAGAGGTGACATTTAAGTGAGATTTTGAATCCTGAATACGAGATACATTAGATAGATAGATATAGACGCACACACACACACACACAAACAAGAATGCTTGCTGGACACCTGTTAATAAAGTGGTAATACAAATACATAAGAATTCTTTAGAATTAATTGCTTCACTTTAAGCATCTCAGACTGAAATGTATTTGATAAATAGTATGTTTTCTGCATACTCAAACATTTTAGTAGTTACAATACAGAATGGGTGGTATTTATGAAAGTCAGAACAAAAAATAAATGTATTTTACCAAAATATTTGAGTGAATGACAAGTTTAGAAACAGCCTTCAGAATTAACAATTCTCATTAAGGGTATAATTCAAGTTTGTGTTTTGCTGACTGAATCATATAAAAGACAAGTAGAATTGTATCAAAACTATTAATAAATGATTACAAACTATAAAGAACTGAAGACACCAAGGTAATGAAATAAAAGAATAAAACCAATTGACCCAAGACATTTTCAAGTATTTCACATTTTTTGAGAAGCTTTCCTTCTGGTATTGACAGGTACCCATGAGCTTTTAGCTCACAGCATGTAAATGTTTTAATGTCTTTATTTGCAAAACACAATACACTGCATTGTCTAAAGCATTCTTAAACCTTGGCATGTATGAATAGCTTTATTCTGCTCTTATGCAATGGATAAATTGTGGTTTATATAATTAACATAACTAGAGTGTCAAACTCAATGAATATAACTGTGTATTGGGGAAAATCAACAACAAAAGGATCAAGCCCCTGAGGACCATTATGAGATATCAAAAAAACAGATTGTATTAGCACTAGGATTTTCATCTTGATATGGTCACTGGCCAGGAATGTGACTCACGTCTGTCACCTCACCTCCCTGGACATGTAGCGCCTCATCTGAAAATCAAGAGAGGAGGGCTATATAAGCCTTGTGTTTCTTTTGGGTTCTAAAATTCTATGATGCAATAATTTTATTGTCTGATGAGCAAATATATGATGATTGCTCATAAAATACCGTCAGATGACACTGAACACCTTTTAAACATCTAATTAATGCCCTAAATATCTTGAGTTATATTGAGAAATACTCTCATATTGTAAAGATATAAAATAGATTCTTAGCAAATGAGAACCAAGGAGAATCTAAGTTATATGACATCAAACACAGAAGGCATTCTGTTACTTAATTACAGTGATTTACCCAGAAAGGTAAGAAATAAAAGAAATCTTTTACGTTGTACTAGTCAATAGCAAGAAAGAAGTTTATAAATAACTGCTGATAAATATAATCATAAATTTAACAGTAGATAATCTTTTATTTCCTCCTCCTAAAGGAAATAGGTAATAACTGAGAATTACTTCAAGCTTAATTCCGAAATACTTTATTAAAGTATCCTTCTTATTACTGATGCCGGGTTTTAGCAAATTAAGTATCTTCTTGAAAGAGCAAATGCAAATAAAAGGGAGGGGATGGCCTTAAACTAAAAAAGAATCTCATTAATAGCTTCCTACAAAAGGAAATACAACAAAGGCCTAGATACTGAATCTGCAGCTGCAGTTAACACTTCATCACTGAGCTATCTATGATGGACAATACTAGTACTGTACAGATTCAGGCTAAATTAATGCTGTTGGTTTTTGTTTCTAAAGACAAAAAAAAGTGTATGAAACAACTTCAGTTCTCACTAAGCTGGATCTGAGATCCCATCTGTTCGGATTTCATGCTTTTGAAGAAAAAAGAAACCAACCTTAAAACAAGCCTCCTTCATTCTAATATTATTAAAAGATTCAGCTGGAAAACAGATGAAATCCTTGGAATTTTATTAAACTTGTGCATCTCTAAATGATGAAGGCACCATCGTTTTTGCAATACCCAGGGAAACTTGTGCTTCTAAGAAGGTCTGTGAATGAAGCAGTGAGCTAGACCTATATAGAGTGATGTCACTCTTTTTCCTGGCACAACCTCAGTAGTGAACTACACAATTTAAGGGTTGTAGCTAACAATTCTGATAAAGTCCTCTATTTTACTAAAAGCTGTCAAACTGAAAAGCAGAAACATCACATCAATGCTTTCCTTTTAATTTTAAATGACATTAAAAGGATAAATAAATGTCCATCAAAATCTCTACTACTTCTTCTTTCTTAGCAAGAAAGAAAGCTGATATAAACACACAGTGCTATTGTCTAATGAAACACTTACTAGAGAATAACTAATTGGCTTAAAATAATTTAATTATAGGCTTGATTAAATTTTTTCAGTGTCTGTTGTAGCGGCTTCCTGGGTGCAATAAATATTGCATTTCTTTACTGTTTATGACGTTTGTAAATAATCTGCTCCATAATTTAAAACACAGTGAAGGAAACATTGTTTAATTTTAGGAAAAAGCTTTAGATTCTATGATTTCTCAGAATTAAGATTTATATTATCATTGATTATGATAATTTTACATGTTCCAGTAAGCCTTCAAAATGGAAGATATATTGATGTCTTATACTTTATTAAATGAAATTAATTTATGATATTCTTTTTCTATTAATCTGGGCGTAAGTACTTATTATCTTAATATTCTAACATCATGACTTAGATATATTTTCTCCACAAATAAAATATAGAAAGGAGACTAACAACCTAAAAGCCTCATATTGTTTGGATACAAAGAATTTAGTAAAGGGGAAATCAGAAAACATTTGTAATGGATTAAAACAACTTATACAGACAGATTTTAAAATGTTCTCAGTACAATCAATCTTCCATACATTATGCTAGTAGATAGAAAAATTATAACATTCTGTGATATGAGTGAAATAAGAAAATTGCCCTGTTAAGGTATTTCTAAATTCTTAGTTCTCATCCTATAATATGTTCTTGATAGCAACTAAAATTTACTGAGCACTTACTATATTCCAGACACTAAGTGAAGTTCTTCAGTGTTGTCTATTATGTTTTATTCAGTGCATTTCTCTTGACAATCCTCTTTCTATCCCCATTTTATTTTACATATGAGAAATCAAAAACACGGGGATGTAAAGTAGCGTGCTCAAATTCTTACAGCCACTGAGTGGTAGAACTGGGATTCAAACCAAGGCTATGTAAAATTTTATGACTTTCCAAAGATAATAGAGCTGTTAAAATTTTTTCAAAATATTTTCATTAAGAAGAAAATTAGAAATATTTAAATATGCTGTATTTTTTTTATTCCTCAATTCACTGTTCAACCAGTATTCAGATCACATAGAGATTGAAGTGATACGTTTTCAACCAAAAAAGAAAACTTTTTCTACAGTTTGGGTAGGTTTTGTCAAGCATAAAGTATCACTGAGAAAGTGAAAATTGGCGTTTGAAGACAGCAACTATACCAGTCCACTATTTAGGGGAAACAATACATTTGCTATTCACTAAATATTTACTTTTTGCCCTAAGGCAATTTAATATGTAATAAATGTAAGCAGGAGAAAAAGTTATGTATGTATGCGTCTTTTAAATAGAGCATAGAATTGTTTGTAAAAGAGCAAACATAAATAATTCAGAAAACAAGACAAATAGAAGAAACTAAAATTACCTGTTGCCATAGGTATTTCCTATAGCAATGGTTTAAAAAAAAGCAGTAATTGACCTCAACTTGCAGTATTTGCAATTTCGCTTCTTCACCTGGGGAGCATTATATGTGATTTCAAAAAGTTTAATGATGAAATTGCACCACAAAATAAATAAGTAAAAATGCATCGTATTGGAGCCTTTCTTTAGAATTTAGAGAGAGATCTCACATCTATCATCTCACTTGATGAAATAGTGATGATCATGATCTCTTATTATCAGGTAAATAGGTATCAGATGGTTTTTTGATAAAGACTACATAAATGCTTCATTACAGACTCTTCAGCAACTAGGGCCAGATGATACAATCCCTTCCTGACAGTCCTCTACCTGTGAGTCCTGTGATATAAACTGTTTTTGTAGAAAGTAACCAGGATGAAAGCACACAGATAACACAGAAAGAGTGGGGTTAGAAAAACATTTAGGAGAAAATTGGAGGGAATGTCAGGCAAAATTTTAAACATGTTGACACTGGTAATTATACATCTTACATCAAAATTTACAAAAGGTTAAAACGCAAATTGTTTCTTGAAAAAGAAAATAAGTCATAAAGGTTTAAAAATCATTCACTTAGTGGAAATTATTTAATCTTGAGAATAGAGGATAATGACAAATGGGAAAGGAAGGTGAAAGAGGGAGAGTCAAGAACAAAAACCTTAGAAAATGCCCAGATTGGGCATGGGAGGTTAATATACAGCCAAGAGAAGAAAAAGAGAAATCATCAAATGGCAAGAAGAAAAAAAAAAAAAGGACAGTATGTGCCATACATTTCAGGAAACATGCATATTCCAGAGGTTAGTCACTTTTAGGAAAGTGAAGATTCATGTTATTAAGCAAAGGGAATATATGGTCCATTTTTCTTTATTTTTCTCCCCTTTCATATGAGCCATTGTTTTCCTGCTTAGTGAAAAAAACAAGAGGTTTCAGCAATGACTATGATGTAAATATTTGTGCAGATTTAAAATACATATGCCATCTGAAATTATTCATTGTATGTATGTTGACCTGTACTTCAATTCATAAGCAATCTTTTCATTACTTTGTTTATGAAAAAATGACAACACTTGGCTATTATAATTGCTTTTATTTTGTGGCTCATATGAGTGGGTGCTATGGTCTGAATGTTTATGTCCTCCCAAAATTCATGTAATAAAGTTTTTAAATCCAAGGTGATGATATCAGTTGATGCAGCCTTTAGGAGGTTATCAGGTCATGGAGGCAGAGCCTTCATGAATGGGGTAAGTTCCCTTATAAAAAAGGTTTGAAAGAGACCCCTCACCTCCTCTGCTATGTGAAGACATACTGAGAAAACTGTCATCTGTGAATCAAGGGGAGGTCCCTTACCAGACACTGAATCTGTTGGTGCCTGATCTTGGACTTCCTAGCCTCCAGGACCGTGGGAAATAAATGTTGTTTAGCCAGTTTGTGATATTTTGTTATAGCAGCCTGGTTAATACAGTGGGCATGGTTCTGCAACAAAGTTAGTGGAGTAAAAGCTATCCTTTACAGTTCTGCTATGGTCTCAATGTTTGTGCCTTCCCCCAAAATTCACAAGCTGAAACTTCATACCCAAAATGATGGAATTAAGAAATGGGGTCTTTGAGAGATAATTAGGTCACAGGGGCCGAGCCTTCACAAATTGCATTAACGCCTTTATAAAAGAGGCTCTAGGGTTGCCTTACCTTTTCTACCATGTGTGAACACAGCTAGAAGGCACTAGGAAAAGGGCCCTCACCAGATACCAAATCTGTCAGTGCTTATTCTTGGACTTCCCATCCTCCAGAACTGTGGAAAATAAATTTCTGCTGTTACTAAGCTACAGAGTCTATGGTATTTTGATACAGAAGCTATAATGATCCTTAGATAAGACAACTCCCTTGGATGAATGAAAATTTTGGTCAAGCCACATAGGCAAGTTATAATTAGGGGCAAAGCTATAACCATAGAGAGGATTTATGAGCTTATGAGTTCCCATGAGAGATAACAGTCATACTAAGAAGAGCCACAATCTCAACAGAAAGAACACTGGATTAGGAAAACTGCCGAAACATCTGTCCATTGGATTAGGAAAACTGCCCAAACTGCCCAACTGATTGAACAAGTTATGACAATAGCAAAATAGCAAGTAACTTGACCTCTCTGGGTATGGAGTGTCTTCTCTTCTATAAAAGAATCAGATTAGGTTACCTTTGTGAACTTTTCTTTATTTCCAATGAACTATAATTTTTCCACCCAGTAGTTAAAGAATATTTATTAAATTACAAGATGGAAAATATACAAACAGCTGTCACCAAAATTCATCTTAGAGAAAGATGTGTAATTTTGGAAAGAATATATTGATACATACTTGAAGACAGAAGATAAAACCCTAAGAATTATAAGTAAAATAATTTTAAATATGACAAGGGAAAAATGTTGTTTCTGGCTCCATGAAAGAAAGAAGATAAGAAAATGAGATAGAATAAGGTAAATGATACAGGGGCACTTACTTTGAGAGGAGTCTGTTTCCAGTGACCTCTTAAAGTCACAATAAAACCCACTAGAGTTATGAAATATTTAATGTATAGATTGCTTATGAAATGGATGAAGGAGTTGAGTTGTGAGTCCATGGGGGAAAAGCAAATACAATCACCAAGCAGCTAGGAGCAGTATAGAGTTAGAAAGGAGTAGAAGACAGTGAGATCTTGTAATTTGCAGAAATTGTGGGTAAGGCTTTGAATTCCATCACAGATGAAGGAATTAAAACTCAGGCCAAGCCCAACAAAATCTTTTAAGAGCAGGAAACCTCAATATGGCATCTGGTTTATGACTCTAGATTGTGAGTTGTTTCATTCTCCTACTTGAAACCTCTTTATTTCTCTATTGTTTTGGTAATGATGTCCAATATCATTTACATGAATTACATGACTATGCCCCATTTAGCTCCTGCCTGTCAAACAACATCATTGCTCATTGTTTTCTGGCCCTTGTATTCCTTTCTGTGAGCCAGACTCTGCATAAATCCTGGCCTGAATATTTAAATGATTCTTTACCGTAAATGTTATTCTTCCCCATTTCCATCTGACGCTGAATAACAAGGTCTCAACTTATTATTATTATTATTATTTTTACTTTTTTTTTGTTTAGTGGGCTTTCTTGATCTCCTAGAATAGGTTTAATCACCACCTTCATTTCTGATGTTACCAAACATTTTCTAGTTCTTATCGTTTCATAATATTCCTCATGCTTTAACTTTGTCTTTGTCTTTTCTTCTAAACTGTGAGGACAGAGACCATTTATACCATTCTATCCCCAGTATTTCGCATAGTGCCTGGAACATGGTAAAAGTAAAATAAATTAGTAGAGAATGACTGATTTATAAAAATAATGAATTATTTCAGATACTAGGAAGGATCTGAAATAGTTCCTATGGGTTCAGAGTTAGACTGTGATAGCCAGTCATCAATCACAGGGCAGTCATGTTATATAAATGATAAAGGCAATATGAATTATGCCACTTACAAATATTAGTAACCTAAAAAATAGAGATGCTACTTTCTATCATTTATTATATAATTATAACTTCATTTATCTAGTCATCACAAAAAAAATCAGACATCTCTCTTTCTGACCACCCATTCTCTGGTTACTTGGTTTAGATTGCTTGCTCAATCACTCTGTTTTTTTCCATTAAGAAAGCTGCAAAAGCCTCATAACTTTCCCGCCTGCACTGTTACAATCCATTTTACACGAGGGGGATCAGTGGTCATTTTAAGACATAAATCCAGTCTGGCTAGGCTCTGGGTAAATCCTTGAGTGGTTTTCCATTATACTGTACTCAGAAAGCAGCAAGCCAAAAGTCTTGCTATGATTTACAAGACCCTGCATGATCTACTAAATTTGGCTCTTGCTTACCCTCCAGAACTCATAACATTTATTTATTTAACAAACAATTATTAGTGCAATATATGCTAGACATTGTTATAGTTCCCAGGATGCAGAATTTCTGCCCTCATAGAGCTTGCTTTCGTGGTCAGATGAAACTAAATCATCTGTTCACATTACCTCCCAATCTACCATCTCCTCTCTGGATCCCATTCCATTAATACTTCCTTTGATAAGTCACCAGTGAACACCAACTTCTAAATTCAAGTGGCACATTTTAAATCTTATCTTATTTGGCCTCTCCAAAGCCTATGACAAGTTGCCTACTCACTCCTTCTATATAAACACTCTGTGTCATGATTTTCCCCTCTCTAAACAGCAATACCTACTCAATCCCCTCTAACAGTTCACCCTCAACTCTATGTAAGCAAGAAGGAGATGAGAAAAAGTTGAGGGTGAGACAGAGCCCTGAGAAACTCCAATATTTAAATGAGTAAGTGAAGAAAACAATGAAGAGCTTCCTAGCCCCTAGATCAACTTACTTGACATTATTATATACTCTACATACTTGAGTGCAGGAGAAACCTGCACTAATCCTCCATAAATATTTTCACAATTACATTTACTTATTTGTGTCATTACTTACTCGATGTTTATCTTTGCCACTAAACCCATTTTCCTCCTAAACCCCCTAAGACTGTCAATCTTGTTCCCTACTGCATCCTCAGAGGTAGCTTGAGGTCTGACTCACACAAGCATTCAAAATTGTGGAAAAAATGAATGTACGATCCTACCACATCCACGCACACTCATCTACATACCTTTCATTGTATAGCTGTATGACTGTGCTTATGACACTGAAATGATGAGAAATGGTCCCAAATTATTAACAATAAATCAATACACTAAAATAAAACTATTAATAAATTAGGATTAATCCCACATTAACATAGTCTTATCTTTTTATAGCAAAGATAATCTATTTTAGAGTTAAGTATTTCTGCTATTTTATTGTCATAATAATGTCTGCTTCCTAATTAAAACCTACCTTACCCTATAAAGTAAAAGCACTCAGATAACTATTTAAAAATTATATCATAAGAATATGTAAAAGACAAGTGAAATTAATGGTTGAAAAAATTAAATACAAGACACTGATATAGAGATCAAACTTGTATTCTCACCTCCCTCTTGCCATAGATGGTGTTCCTTTACTGATGATATTCCTTTACTGATGATATGATGGGATGGTATCCCATCCTATCATAAATTCACTGGATGCTCCTGTAACAAGTAATATGAATCAAGAAAAAATGTGCAGAGGGGTATACTAAGCGACAACTGGAGCAGACTTTTGTACTTCCTGCATTCTTGTTAGCAATAATGGTAGATTCTGAGATCAATTTTGTTCAAAGATATTCACAAAAATATTTTCAAATTCACTATAATTTTTTAAATGGCCTAAGAAATTCTTTTGGTAACATTGCTTTTTGTGTTTGTTTTTTAATGCAAAATTTTACTTTTAAAGACAGTATCGAATAATGAAAGAAGTAGAACAAGGGTGTCAATATGCATGTTCTTAAAGTTATATGGATATACAGATATATGAAATACATTTTCCTCTTATCTAAGTTTACATAGAGAATTACAAAATATTGAAATAACCACAGACATAATATACAAATATTTTGTAATAATATATGCATTCAACATGGTTTTATATTTCTTCATATATTCCCCAATATGAAATCTAATGCAACTTATCAACATAGATCTTTATTATCAGAGTCAATCTATATTATAGAAATATAAATTAAACCAAGTCATTTGGAAATAGACTATCATGCTTCTGTAACAAATTGCTTCTTTTTTTATGAAAATGGCTTACATAATGTGGTAACATTATCTTCCTTATTAACAATAAAAAATAACTCATAAAATATGGTGTTTATCCTAAGCTTCATGAGTTTTGGAGAATTCTTTGTACCTCCTGAAACTGTGTGTATATTTTGGCATAAGCTTATGCGTATTTTTCTGGGATGAAGAACCTCAGCTTTTATTCACTTCTCAGTAATGTGATACCCTGAAATATATGTACTAATAATATATTTAAAAGGGCCTAAGAGTCCACAGTGAGATGGGTAATGAAATTAATGAGACTTTAAAATTAACTTTTTACATGGGGTTGTCATCTTAATGCTGAAATGGGAAAAATAATAAATTTAAGATTTATTTTATGTTTTTATTAATATCATTTATACTCTCACATGCTCAGAACCCATGGTAAGTGATTTTAACTTGAGGAATCTATTACTGAAATAACTTTCAATGGGTATGTCTGTAGAAATAAAATTTGAACAAGATTGAACTGATTGATTGCTACCTCATACGTACAATTTCAGAGATATCGAAATGACTACTTAACTGGCTTAAGTTTGTGTTAAATCTTCTCTGAAAGTGGAGTAAAAATAAATAACATTTAAAAACTAAACTGCAGTTTTAAATGTTATATGCAGATGACCCATGTCTCCAGACAGATAATTTAATGTTGCCAAATGTATATTTTCATGAAATGTAACTTTCCACACAGTGACAATGTTCTCTGTTTTTATATAATAAAAATATATATTGTACACCAAGGTGAAGGCATTTTGTTGCTGTCAATGAAAGCAACATACATCATCTAACCCTTATCTTTCAATCACATGACACTAGGAAGACAATATTTATTAGCGCAGTAGAACTTGTTAGAGAAATAGCTTATTGTTACGGAATATAGGCCTATTAATGCTGTAAATTTATCTTCACATATGTCACATAAGATGCATTATCGACCATTAGATGCAAGTATAAGCTAAACATTAATGGAGTGATTGTTGATATCTTTTCACCACAATATCCTCCCAGTCGTGTGTGCTGAACAGAGCTCTTTCATCTAAATTGGTAGACTGCTCTCGATATGCAATTAAGAAATGTGCTATTCCAATGCATTAAAGTACAAGCCAAATGCAGGTTATTAGCATCCATTTCCAGTACAGCTTGGCAAGTGAGAGAATATACGCAACAAGGAAGTGATTGTTTACACTGTAATAACGGTTTAAGAAACCGATATTTACAATACATATATTCTAGCTAGAGAAGCTTTCTTTCAGCTCTTTGTAGTCATCTTGACAACTCATAAGGTAAGTTTATTTTTACAGGGCATTGAATTCTTAGAAAACATTAGGTAAATCTTTTAACATTAATTCCCCGCTCGCTCAAATGGAAATGAAAACACCTGTCTTTTAAGGAAGGTGAGAAATACATAAACAGTTTTGTAAGAAACAAACATTGTGTAAATATTGTTAACATTATTACTAATAAATCATCAAAGAGTTGACCTATTAAAAGGATATTTGGTCATAAAATTAACAGTGGCTTTTTCTCTATTCACCATGACATTGGATTTCCTCACCTACTCACTAAATCATACATCATGAATATCTTGAAGACACATGTCAGCTATAAAACTCTTCCAAAATGTTTAAAACCTCTAAATTATTGTTGAATTTACATAAAGGGAAATCACAGTTAAAATTTTCAATGAAATGAAGAATTATGAAGAAAACTACTGTTTTCTACTTAGACAAAGTATCTTAGTTGTATTTAAAATCTGTGGGACCTGTCTTCTAAAGTTTCCTAGTTTTATGGACTTCATTAGTTCACATATAAAAATAGAACATTTCATATGTAAGATAATATATAATACACTTACCCTAACACAGATCCACCTATTTACATTTTTTTATATCTTCCCTGGTCTAGAATTAGAAGTAATTTCTTAATCCAGAGTATGCAGAGCTGGGAAAATTGGAGAAAAGGTGTCACCAGTAATAATAACGGCTGCTGATTTAGGATTTGGCAACAAAAATCAAATAGCATAAACTTATTTTGCTTTGTACATAGTAAATAGCAAATAATACCTGTCTTATTACAGAGCATCTTACAGATAACAAATCTTATTTAATCCTCATATTGTTGCATATATAATGAAATTGAGTATCAGGAAGATGAGACTTACATAATCACAAGTATCAGAGCCAGAACATGGAACAAGATTTTTCAATTCAAGTTCAATTTCCTGACTATTGCCCCCAAACCTGTTCGGTGTTTAATTGTAAATCCATAGCTAATTGTCACACTGGACAATTAAAAACAAACAATAAAAAACTAACCATTTTCAATAACAAACTTTCTATAACTGAAAAGAAAGTTCCTTTTTTCTTTTATTTTAAGCTCAGGGGTACATGTGCAGGTTTATTATATAGGTAAACTTGTGTCATAGGGGTTTGTGAACAGAAAAGAAAGTTTCTATAACTGAAAGAAAAGATTAACCTTTGTAGGAGAAAAGAGCTAATTCACTTGGTCTAT
>NW_016817744.1:131336-135676 GCF_001698545.2 Rhinopithecus bieti
TATATATATATATATATATATATATGCATCCATTGTGATATGATATAATTAAACTTCTTTGGAAAGAATTCAAGACCAATCCACATAACATTGAAATATAATATGGTAACTAATATTACATTAAATGTTAAGGTTATAATCATGTATTATGACAACAAATGAACAAAAAGAGCTTGTAAGAAATCGTGTTGCAACTGCATCATTTGTTTACAAGTATACATGAAGTAAACTTGAAAGATATTTCTAATAAGGCACTCGTGTTAAACATGTTCCTCACTGAGAGTAGTTAAGAGTGAAAATGTAAGCCTTTGTTTGGCTAGCTACCTCAATATTTCCCAGTAAACACATAGTAATGTTCTCTTTGTGGCCTTTACCCTTTTGGTTGGGGGGATGAGGTAGACATCTTCATTGCAAAGAGACAGGATGTTATGTGTCACAATTGCATTACATTTTAATTTCAAAATAAAATAAGCATCTATAAGCAAGAAACTGAATAAATTATGAGATATCTAGTATGGCATTCTATCAACTCCAATGAAGCAGATATCTTTGTGTTAAGTGAATAAAGCAAGAAATAGAACAGTATATATGGTAAGAGCTCATTTGTAAATCAAACACACACACACACACACACATATATATA
This sequence comes from Rhinopithecus bieti, assembly GCF_001698545.2. Classification (NCBI taxonomy): domain Eukaryota; kingdom Metazoa; phylum Chordata; class Mammalia; order Primates; family Cercopithecidae; genus Rhinopithecus; species Rhinopithecus bieti. Next base: position 131,980 of record NW_016817744.1, read on the forward strand.
TATATGTATATATATATATAGAGGGGGGGGGGGGGTATGACAGGATGATTGACCTGGACAAATCTTAAAGGATTCTCAAAAGACTAGTGACAGCAGTTAAATTTGTGGAGTGAGATCTGAGGCTAAAAAGCCAGGATGATTCTACATAAACTATTTGTGATTTGAATGTTGAGTTGTTTATAATGTATAGATGTATACATGTGTTTATATATATACACTCACATTATGTATCTATTATATATAATATACATGTATGTATATACATGTGTTTGTGTGTACAGGCATACCTTGGAGATAATGTTGGTTAGTTTCCAGACCACCACAGTCAGGTGAGTCACACAAATGTTTTGGTTTCCCAGTGCATAGGAAAGTTATGTTTACACTACACTGTAGTCTATTACATATTCAATACCATTACATCTAAAAAATAACATAATACCTCAATTTAAAAATACTTTATTGCTTGAAAAATGCTGACAATAATCTGAGCCTTCAGCAAGTCACAATCTTTTTGCTGGTAGAGTGTCTTATGGTTGCTGACTGATCAGGGTCATGGTTGCTGAAGGCTGAAGTGGCTGTTGCAATTTCTTAAAATAAGACTACAATAAAGTTTGAGAAATTTGAAATTAATGCTCTTTCATGAAACATTTCTCTGTAGCATCTGATGCTGTTTGGTAACATTTTACTCACAAAACTTTCAAAATTGAAGGAAATCCTCTTAAACTCTGCCACTGCTTTATCAACTAAGTTGTCACTTCAACAAGCCTTATAGCATCTTTACTAGGAGTAGATTTCATCTCAAGAGACAAGTTTCTTTGCTCTTCCATGAGTGACTCCTCATCCATTCAAATTTTATCATAAGATTGCAGCAATTCAGGCTCCACTTCTAATTCTAGTTCTCTTGTTATTTCCACCACATCTGCAGTTACTTCTTCCACTGAAGTTTTGAGCACAGGTCACCAAAATAGATATAATAATAATGAAAAAGTTGGATATATTGTGAGAATTACCAAAATGTGACACCAAGACATGATGTGAGCATATGCTGTTAAAAAAACTATCACCCATAGACTTGTTCAATGCACGGTTGTCACAAACCTTCAATTTGTATAAAAAAAAAAAAAAAAAAAAAAAAAGGCAGCAAAGCACAATAAAAGGAAGTATGCCAATAGAGAGATAGGTAGGTGGATAGATAGATAGATAGATAGATAGATAGATAGATAGATAGATAGATAGATAAAGATAGAGTCTATACGTGTGTGTGTGTGTATGTCTGGTCCCCAAATATCACCAGCTGCCTACCTTCCTTTATCTTTCCTTTTCTTTCATTTGAAAAACCTCAAATTTTGCATCAAGAGAATTTTCATTTATTTGTTTTATGGTTTGAAGAATTGGGTAGTGGATTTCCTGACATGAAGCCATGGGAATACATAGATACCAAAAATCTAAAAGCATAATAACACCCCCAAAACACAAATAACATACTCTTAGAGTGAGGCAAAAAACCAATGACCACTCCTTAGGGAACACATAAGCAGAAGATGTGAACAGTTAAAACCCACTGTCCTTTGCTTAGGCAACCCCTGATGCGCTCGAATCTTCACATTCTCAGTGCTGGACTTTGACTCTAAAATAGGTCTTGCCCATAAAAGACAGGGTAAAAGAACTTCAGATTATTCAAAGGAGATTTCACTACCATCCCTGGTAATAGTGTAAATAGGTGCATTCTTTCCAAAGTGGGTTGATTAATACACTTCGTTTAAACATTTCAATTTAATTTACCACCATTTGTTGCATGCTAACTGTGTATATGTCAATTTGCTACATCTTGGTGTATACATACATGAAGAATGATGTACCTGAGCAAAAATTAAAGATCTTTAAAATTCAACATTATTTGACTATTTAAAAAAAAAAGCAAATCTTACATATGAAAGTTGAAAATTTACATAATTATGAAGAGTTCTATAGTTCATTAAAAAGTTCACTCACTATACGGATATGTCCCATTTTTAGATGTACTAAATGTAAAATATATAATTTTACAATAGCACATATACAATATATAATAGACATCTATTGTAGATAAATGCAATCTATAAACACTTATATCCAAGATGGGTATGGTAGGATCACAGAGAATACTGGTCCATTCAGACAAAGGATGTAAACAGCTAAAGTAAAAAATAGAGACAATGCAGCCCCAGAAAGACTAAACATGTGCCTTAACTCCTGATAATTTTCTAGTTGTAAATTTCAGTCCTTCCCGTAATCTATGTCCTTACTCCACTAGAGTTCCACAACATATTCTTTCTCTTTTTACAGCAGGGTTTCTTTGTTACCTAAGGATTAAAATGAACTCTGGTCAAGACAATATATAGCGGGGTCAGAGAAACTAAGTAACTTATATCCATCTTGAATGTAGTGTTTATAGATTACATTTATCTACAATAGATGTCTATTATATATTATATATGTATTATTGTAAAATTATATATTTTACATTTAATATATCTAAAAATGGGAGATATCTGTATAGCGAGTGAGCTTTTTAATGCTTATAAACGTCAAGACAAAGACTGCAACTCAAATAGTTACAGCTGCCTATCCCCTGTCATGTGATCTTGCCATGTCATGATACTGGAAGCTCTGATAATAATCAGCAAGTGGTTAACTGTCCAGATTTATACTGTAAAGAAATAAGTATAGACATGCAAATAAGTCAATTAAATTCTCTTTTAAATCTTGCGAATTTTCTATTTAAATTTTTTTTTTTTTTGAGATGGAGTCTCACTCTGCCACCCAGGCTGGAGTGCAGTGGTGCGATCTCGGCTCACGGCAAGCTCTGCCTCCCGGGTTCACACCATTCTCCTGCCTCAGCCTCCCGAGGAGGCTGGGACTACAGGCGCCTGCCACCACGCCTGGCTAATTTTTTTTTTTTTTTTTTTTTTTGTATTTTTAGTAGAGACAAGTTTTCACCGTGTTAGCCAGGACGGTCTTGCTCTCCTGACCTCGTGAGCCGCCGGCCTCGGCCTCCCAAAGTGCTGGGATTACAGGCATGAGCTACTGCGCCTGCCTATTTAAACATTTTAACGTGTTGAACAATGTAAGACTCAGTTTTTTGGAAAGTAGTGTTATCAGACACAACTTGTATCTGATACTATGTTACAATCACTGCTAAGGAAATGTCAGGCTAACATTTTAATCGTTTTCCGAAAGTGCTTATGATGTCAGAATACATTACATCAGAAGATAGAGTTGTGGAACATTTACACTACTAACGTAAAGAAGACCTGATTGTGAGCTGACTTCACTGCTGAAAAGACAAGTCAAAGGGAATGACCAGTCCTGGCACCTAAAAATGGCAACACAACTTTTCAAAAGTCTCATTCATTCCTTAAACTGTTGCTACTAATGAAGTAATAGGTGGAAATCCATTGCCATAGTTTATTTTACTGGTTTCTTGCTAAAAGGGTTTCATGATCAAATAATATTAGAAAATCTGAGTTCAATAAAGTTAAACAGGTGTTTAGTTTTCCTTGATGTGTTTTGCTTTATTTCACTGCAGGGCTCCTCAGAGCCTTTAATGTGTAAATGCACATTGTGAAGCTGCAAGTCAGCGATGTTTATATGAAGTTTTCCTAAATACTGAATGAAAGAAGTTCCTCCCCTCCATTTTTCTTTTCTTTTTTTTCTT
>NW_016817744.1:136247-162449 GCF_001698545.2 Rhinopithecus bieti
TTTTTTTTTTTTTTTTTTTTTTTTTTTTTTTTTTTTTTTTTTTTTTTTTTAGAAGAACCACATGTGGGTAGAAGAGCAGCAGCAAAGTGGCTGGGAACATTAGTGCTCCGGGGGCCTGTTCTACCACTGACAAGCAACTTCGAGGGAAAAAAATCAATGTCACAGATAATAAAGGGAGAAATGATTGAGGCTTATGGCATGAAATAAATGGGTAAAATGTTCAGAATATGCAATACTGGATGGCGTTAATAATACAAATTGGAAAGAACTACCTTTACTAAGTATTTTTCTAATTTCGCCCAATAGAAGCCATGAGTAGCCAAAGAGAAACATGAAAGTTTCATTCCAAGATGATTCTAGCTCCTGTTTCTGACTCCAGAAAATAAATTTCAAAATGAGTTTGAAATAAAGCATTAGGTTAAGCCTTAAAAAGGCTATGATTAAAATAATAGCAATGGAAACCTACTTAAATTTATAAATAAAAAGACACCAGATTGTATAGAGATGACTACTGCTTATTAAATGTAACTCTCTTCCAGTAACAGTTCTTCCTTTTTTTTTTTCCTAAACTACTGGCAAGCTAGTGGCAAACATCAACTGGTTCATATTGCTTTGGCTAGACATTTTAATATCCTTTGGTGACATGTGTGTTTTACAAGTTTTAATTGAGAAAAAAGGTAAGTATTTTACCTCCTGAAACTTGGCTATTTGAGTAACGAGAAAATAGCCACTTACTTTCCTGAGGACAGTGGTTCTCAATCATGGCTATGTGTTTCTCCAGGAAAACTTTAAAAATATATATATACCAATGCTTCTGTGTCACTTTTAGAGATTACAAGTCTTTAAATAGGAACTCAGCAACAGTATCCTTTAATTCTCCAGGTGATTGTGATGTGAAATCATGACTGAGCCCCACTGCCCTAAGATGAAATAAACTTTCTTCAGCACTGAAATCACAAACTTAAACTACCAAAATTAATCAAGGGCATGGGAATCAACAAGGCATAAACTTTTACATTATAAAATTATTTTTTTAAATCACAGCTCATTGTTTATATGTTATTTACCATTGTAGAAAAGGGTGAAAAGATAGCAAATTTAATTACTCTCAGTTTGAAAAATTATCCAGAAATGAAGATGATTTCTCTGAAACATTGTCAATATCATTTTATTTATAAACAATGTTATAATACATTTACTACATACTGATATATACCTTTTCATATGAATATTATACATTAAAAGTAAGGAAATAATGATTTAGAACATTCTATCCATATCTATGTATCTAAAGTAGGCTAGAAAATAAGATATGAGTTATTAAAGATGAGATGTTAAGGTTTGGGGGCAGAAATTATACTGTACTTCATTATCAATAATCAACATATACTTCAAAAGACTTAGTAAAGGTAGTTCTTTTCAATTTGTATTATTAACACCATCCAGTATTGCATATTCTGAGCATTTTACACATTTACTTCAATTTGTACATCTTTAATTATTTTTAATTATGTGTATAAATATAAGCACACACACCTTTATGTATTTATTTACTCATACCTCCATTCACTTCTTTATATGGGGATCCCCCAAATCCATTACCGTTAAACCACACATTTTTATTTTAATCTTTAGAACAATCCCAGGAGGCAGGTATTGTTATTACTCACATTTTATAAACGAGGATATTGTCTACAGTCACAAAGTTACTGTGTCAGACATATTAGAAGCTTAATACATATTTGGTGAACATATGCATAAAAACAGAGTGATAGACATGTACAACAGCTCATCTTTACACTGAGTATAAGCTTTTAACCTGTCTTAGAAATCTCACTGTGAAAACTGAGCAAAACCCTAGGTATCCTTTCGTTTGTCATATAGGTATAGGTGGTACCTTACTTCTCCAACAAGGATGAGTATTAAAATATGGATCCCAGGGCCCAACTCCAGATTTTCGGAATCCCTGAGAGTGGGACTTGGAATTTGTCTATTGTTTCAGAGTTTCTCACGGTATTCATATCATCAACCAGGTTCAGAAATGACTTGATCTTATTGCTGAAGTTTGAGAATTAACGTTTGGGCCTTACTGCTGCTCCACAGAAAGGGCAGACAAAGAAGTGTCATGGACAGAACTGATACATTCTCAGTTAGTTTCCTCTTTCAGAAGCTAACAGGCAGCAATACAGAAGAAATTAGTGACTTTTGTCTTGTGCTCTGAAGTCAGGTAGAATCTCACAGAGTCCCAGCAGTGTCACTGACTGGATTTGTTTCATGGGGCAAGTTGCCTGATGCTTTCAAAGCCATATTCCTTTTCTGTAAAATGAGATAACAATATTCTTTGCCTCATAGGGGTGTTTTAAAGATTAAATAATATGTTATATCCTCCATGGCACAATGCCTGACACCTAAGAAGCAAAGGATACATCTTACCTTTATTGAAACAATCAGAATGTATGAAATCATGAAGGAGATAGAGTTCTGACTGGCAGTGTATCTTATTTTCCCAGGTTCATTTATTTATCTTAAACTATTCTTGTTGAAGAATAACTCCCAAACCCCCCACTTAAGCTGTGAGTAATCTCATCCTTTATATTGATGTTCTTTCCATGATAAAAAAAAAAATGCTTTTATGTTTTCTGGAGAAAATATCTCTGCGCTATTTCTACTGAAAAATCTAACAGCTGGACTCTACCCCTCTGCATCAATTCTAGAGTGTGTATGCCACAAATAAAGTATTCTAGCTCAAGAAGATTGAAAATAAATATGGTATAGTATTTTAAAATAAGAATTTTGCAAATGCATGGTATGTTTGTGTCATATTACTAGTAATCATATAATACACAATGCAAAGTACAATTCATAAACTTAAATTTAATTCTAATATGTAAACTGATTTCACCTTGTTGGGGAAAAGTTAAAGCACTAATCCAATTGCTAATGCAGTCTTGTCTACTTGTTTGGTACCTAGTGACGAGTCTAAATAATGTATATATTTTTATTTACATATTCAACAATACAATTCTCTGCTCAATGAGTGATGTTCTTCTGCCACTTGGTGGTGCTTGCCAGTTTCAGAATTTGTTTCTTGGTGGCACTATAACACTAAGTAAGTGCAATAAAATTGCAGCATTCCCATTGAAAAGGCTTTGCTTCAAACTGTTTAATAATTTAAAGGACCTCTGTGGAAGCAACTGCTTTTGTTAACCAGTCACAACCAGTAATTAACTCCTTTGGAGTTTTAACTTCCTTTCGGCCAAACGTCTTAGGAAGAGTATATATTATTAGAAAGTACGCCAAAAATTTACTTAGCAGAAAATTCAAAGAGTTTTCCTCTGCTAAGAGGTTCTGTAAAATTCTACTTATGTAACCAAGCTCTGAAATCCTAGCAGGTCCTGTTTCATTATCATAATTACTGCATAAACACATTTAAAGACTTTGCCTTTAGTTTCAAGCATGACTTATTTTCATAAGCTTGATTAGTTACCACACCATCTTTGCTATGGAAAATGACATGTTCTCACTCTGTGCTGCAGAGTTGTTAAATCTTGATCTATATTTATGTTTCCTTCTCTGCCGAAAGCCTGTAGCGAAAGAAATCTCTAATTCCTTGTTTTACAATATTAGTTGGCAGTTCTATCTAATGGGTATTCCGTTTCCTTAAAGAATTTAGCTGCTCTGTCTAGAAGCCGATTTTCTGATGCCTCCAACGTCTGGTCAAATTGATATGTTTTAATGGAGTCTTCGTCGGTGAGGAGCAAGATGCCACTGACTAGAATGCTGGGATCTGCTGCTTAATTGCCAGGAGTGAGAGACACTGAGATTCAGAAATCTTTGGAGGTGGGAGGGGAAGGGGACAGTCTCGGACGGAGGCGGAGATGTAAGATAAAGGGATGGATTTCACACAGGAAAAAAAAAAGGAGATTTCTTTGAGGCACTGAGGTGCTGCACGATCACATCTCTCAAAGGAGAAGTTAAAAAGCGAGGAAGTGGGAGGAGGTTGGAGGTTAAAGTACTTAAAAGGATTACTCGGGTACAATTTGTTTTTCTGGTGGTGTCTGCAAGGGATAGATAGTCCCGTTTTCAAAGTATGTTAATGCCTCTTTTAAGTGATTGGGAATGGACACTAATTGCCTGTTAAATGTTATCAAATGCTCTCCTAAATTCAGAGGACACAGAAAGAGGGGCACAAAAGGAAAATTTAAATACAGAGAAAAAGGGAGGATCTGGAGGCTTTTGAAAACTGGGGGAGAAGAAGGAGGAAGAATAAAAGAGAGGAATAGAGAAGGAGAGCGGGGAGAAGAAGAAGAAAAAAACCAGGAATCACTGAATAATCACACACAAAATAGAAAACTCTTCCCTGTGGGGCCTCCAAAACACTGAGACTGCAATAGTGACCCCGGTCACGGAAGAAAGATGCTCCTCTCCACCCTTGTCCCGGAAAGCTCTCGGTCCCGTTACTGGCGACTAAAATTCCATTAGGCTAAAGAGTGTGTCTAACTGCCTGAAGAATGCAGCAGGCGGAAGGCGGGTCCCGCTATGCCGTTTGCCCTGTGCCCGCTGGAGTGAATGAAAGAAACGCGCAGAGCCAGAGACTCCTGCCGAGTTAGACCTTCTCTCGTCGCCCCAGGTCACCGGCCATCCGGCAAAGACCCGCGTAAGGCACCCAGGGCCACTGCCTGAGCCAAAAAACGGAGACCGCTCTCCCCTTCCGGGACGCCGCTTCCCGGCGGATGCTCCCGGCAACCCACCCGCGGCGTATGCGGAGGAGCCTTTCTCTTCCTCTCAGACCACTTGTCCTGCCCAAATCTGACCTTCCAAACACATCTGACCGCACCTCCCAGGTGGACACAAGAATAGGCTACGGGCTGGAGAGGAGCGGGTGATGGAGAGAGGGATTCAAACCTGCGGCCGCTCGGGCTGGGTCGGAGCTGCAGGGGGCCTGGGAGGAGAGAGGGGAGAAGAGAGAATGAAGGAGAGCGCCTGCCGGGATGGCTGAGCTGGCTCGGCGAGGAGCCTTGGGGTCGCAGGCTCTTGTGGGAGATGCTGCTGCTGCTTCCAGGCCGGCCAGAGCGGTTCTAACACCATCGCCTCTCACCCTCTCCTCCCTGCGAATGCCTAGAGAAACGTTCCTGGCCTTTCCGCCGCGACATTCTCAGCCTGCATCCCCCTACAGCCCAGGCGGCGCGCTCCGGCACGCTGGAGCACCGGGCGCCAGCAGGACGCCCTCTCCCGCGCCGGCTCGCCCCTCTCTGCCCTGCTGCTGCTGCTCCTATGACACCTCCGCCCCCACCATCTCCAGCTCGGAGAGACGCCTCCCAGCCGCGGCCGGCGCTCGCTGCCCCGGGTCACGCGCGGAAGAGGGGCGCTAGTCCGCACCCCGCCCTCGGTAGGGGGCGTCCTGGAGCGGAGAGTGAAGCGAGTGGTATATGAGTATGCGGGTAGCCCACCCTGAAGCCCGAGCTTCTCACTTGAGCCAGCCCCGCCTAGCCCCACTCGGGCCGGCGGCTGCCGAGCGAGCCCATCTGTGGCTTCCGCGGCAGCCTCCTCCTTGCATCCTTGCACCTCCTCGTCGACCCCTCCCTCCCGGGACCCGCATCCTGCTCCACCAATCAGAGTCCGACTGCCTCTTCCCACGTGACCCCGGGCGGGCTGAGGACCTGCTGCTTCCCAAACGCCAGAGGGATGCGGGCGGCAGAGCTTGATAGGCGGCTGCCGGGCTGCGGGGCGCCTTGACTCTCCCTCCACCCTGCCTCCTCGGGCTCCGCTCCTCTGCCCCTGGACTCCAGTCTCCTCCTGTCCCCCCGCTTCCCAGAGTTCCCTCCTTATGGCAGCAGCTTCCCGCGTCTCCGGCGCAGCTTCTCAGCTGACGACCCTCTCGCTCCCGGGGCTGAGCCCAGTCCCTGGATGTTGCTGAAACTCTCGAGATCATGCGCGGGTTTGGCTGCTGCTTCCCCGCCGGGTGCCACTGCCACCGCCGCCGCCTCTGCTGCCGCCGTCCGCGGGATGCTCAGTAGTCCGCTGCCCGGCCCCCGCGATCCTGTGTTCCTCGGAAGCCGTTTGCTGCTGCAGAGTTGCGCGAACTAGTCATGGTGCTGTGGGAGTCCCCGCGGCAGTGCAGCAGCTGGACACTTTGCGAGGGCTTTTTCTGGCTGCTGCTGCTGCCCGTCATACTACTCATCGTAGCCCGCCCGGTGAAGCTCGCTGCTTTCCCTACCTCCTTAAGTGACTGCCAAACGCCCACCGGCTGGAATTGCTCTGGTAAGTCCAGAACCCCCGTCCCCGACCCCTTAACCCCGCAGAAGAACACGCGTATCCAGCACGGACCAGCCTACCCTAGCGCGCCTCCTCAGCCCCTCACCTCCTACTGCCCTAGGCTCCTAAGACCACCCACCTCTATCCAGAGAAACACGGAGAACTGTTCCAGGCCCGGGGGTGGGGGGTAGTTCTGGGATGGGTAGAAAGTGCAGGTGTAGCAGGAAACCTTTGCATGCTTGCGGTTACATTGGAGCTGAGAGAATTTTGAGAAATATTAAACGGGATGGTTTTCTGGGTTCACTGGAAAGAACACCAATCCCAGGGGAAACATAAAAAGCGCAGCTTTGTCATCGTTAAAGAAGAAAGTCTTACTAGGATGAGGAAGAAATAACTTTATGAGAAAGAAGGAGCGAGAAAGCAATAAATCAAATGGTGACTGCAGGGGAATCGCTGATTCCTGGCAAAGGTGCCATGAGGGCGCACTGGTCTCCCATTCAAGACCAGGTCACACAGATTCTAAAGGAGCTGGATTTCAATATAATCAATTTCTCTCTCTCTCTTCCCCCTTCTCTCCTAGGCGACAAAAAACATTGGTTTTGCATTCCAGTTATGCCCCTCTCTTGCTTCCCTAAGCCTCAAGGTAGTAGAGGGAAGTTGAGAAAAAGAACACTTTGCGGGTCTCCCAGGCTGGAGTGGGCATAACTGAGGCTGGTCAGGTTCCGTGTAGGCTAGCCGAGGGCAGAACCGACCTCAGTGGGCGCTGACTCCTCCATTTCTGGACAGGCTTCCGTGGAGTGGGTCAGGCACTCTTCTTGCTCGCTTGGGTTCCTTCAGATTCTGATGGCAAGAGCTTGGCAGGCTTCGCTCTGCTGAAGCTTCCTAATTAAATAGGGCCAGAGGATGGGAGTTGCTGCACTCCTAGCTGGCATAGCATTTCGGTTTGACAGCCTGTAGTATACTGGGCAGAATTGGGGTGTAATTTCCTTGGCATTTTAAACTCCGTTAACATGCCTGGGTATTGTCCCCTAGGTGTGGTCTGTTCTAGTTTTAGCAAGTGTGTATGTAATTTTTCATCTTCTGTAAATATAATTTTGCTGTAGTTAAATACGGCTCTGAATAAAGTGGCTTTAAGGATGTATATGAGCTGAAGTGTATGTAACTTTAGAGAGGAGGTTATGACCAACTGTAACTCATAGGGTGAAAGCCTGTATAGTTCCTAGTTATTACTGATGTAAATGCCAAAAGGAAAATTATTATGCATCCTTCTAATTTATCCTTTACAAAGACAAGTTGAGATTTGCAACCCTATTAGATTTGGGTCAATAGATTGTTCTGGTTTTTTTGGCAGTTTCTAAATTTGGCATTTTAATAAAACTCAACATGTTTCTGTAACTTCTTGATTCATGCATACATGTGTGTTGTTTTTGAAAGAATAAGTTTCACTTTGCTTTGCCTAATCACTTTTTAGATGCTTTATTATAGTAATAATTATGAGTCTGCAAAATCGGTTTTTGGAAATGTTGATGGCTTTGTAGTCCAACACAGACTGGTTTGCTTCGTTCCTAGCCCTTGCATTGTTTCAGGAAATAACTAACTTAAATGTGAAGTTGACATTTGCAATCAAGAAATTCAATATTTGCCAGATATTTTAAAGGGGTCGGCATAAACTAAAGAGAATAAACTGGTTTTGCAGATAGGTTGTCAAGAACTTGGCACCCTGCTCCCACCCCTGTTAACTTAGAGGTGATCAATCTTCATTTGAGCCAAACAGACCATCACAGAAAACACTGTGCCTGTTTATCTTTATTATTGAGGCTTTGTTTCCTCTTTGTCTGGATAAATTTCGAATAAGGGTTTGTTTCAGTCCTTGAAGCAAAAGAACAATTAAAGATGGGGAAGTGGTAAAAGGGCATTCAGAGATCATCACTAGCTCTTTTCCAAAATGTGGAGTTTTGTGGTCATAAATATTGTCCACCTAATGAGCAAAAAAAAAAAAACAAACAAACAAACAAACAAACAAACAAACAAAAAACAGGAAGCAAATGTTAACCTTTCATTCACCACTGTCAGTATTAATGAAGCCTTAAAAAATAGCACTATCAGAAAAGGATATTAAAGGAGAACTGACTAGAAAAGAATTGTGGAAAATGGAAACGAATATTGATCACTTAACTAGATTTTGAGGTTATCGGTAGACGGTGACCTTGCAGTACAGCTATAGTTGTTGGATTTAAAATTTAGGACAAGTATTTTAAAGCTTCAAGATAGTGTTTTTTGTTAAAAATCTGTAACATGTTTTAATGACTGGAGTGTTCTCTTTAAATTTGAGGTTATGATGACAGAGAAAATGATCTCTTCCTCTGTGACACCAACACCTGTAAATTTGATGGGGAATGTTTAAGAATTGGAGACACTGTGACTTGCGTCTGTCAGTTCAAGGTAAGAAGTCTTATATTTGCATCTTCTAATTCATTAATGAGACTGCAAAGCAGGGATCTCCCTTTACAGCCTATCACTTGGAAATTTATAGCTATGCAAGCTAAGAGGGAAGCTGGCACCAAGCAAAAGTACTGGCAAGAGAGCCAACTGATGTCAAGAAGACATACACTTTTTGGAGAAATGTATATGCCAAAGTTATAAATGCCACTGAAGGTAGAAAGCTTCAGGTTGTGCTTTTGGGATGTCAAAGGAAAATTATGTTTCTCTGGCCCTTCTAGCATCATTTTAAAAGTGAACTGACTGGGGATAATAGTCAAAGTAGGGGTAAAAGTCTTAACTTGTGCTTTTGTTCTTTTGATGGGGCTATCATCTTTTATCTTGTTGCTATCTGTCTTAATGATCTTGGCCTTTATTACCCTTGCAACCTGACTAGGTTTTTAAGTTAACTCCTTATTAGTGTAACTTCAAAACTTTGTTCTAATTTGGAAATCATGAAACTTATTAATTAATATATGTCAGCTTTTTCATAGGTACCACCCTCAATTAGAACTGAATCCCCTAGGAATCCAAAAGAGCATTTAGATCCACAAGTTATTTTATGAACATCAGGAAGATGTACTTTTTCTTGTGTTAATTTATTTTAAGTAACAAAGAGAGAAAGAAGTTGCACTACTGGCGTCATCAAAACTAGATTACTAGTATCTCTTAAAGATAGAAATTGTAATATCATTAGGATGATCATTAGCTAACAAATGCTTTCCACCGTGTAAATTATCAGCCTTTTCCTCTTAAAATGTTCATATAATCATGTAGAACTTCAAGTAGCATGGATGTTGTACCAATAGCCTATATTTGCCCTTGAGCATTTTAAATTACTTTAAAAAATACTTTTAAAATCTGACAGTATGACTCAACCAGGAAATATGCACATAAACAAAAGTACGTGTGAGATAAGGGAAACTTTTCTAAGATGGTAAGAATACAAAAAATAGAACAAATAAAAACATTAAACTCAAATTTAGACCTAGATATCTGGTTTAATAGGTAATATTTAGAACTATTGATGAAATTTAAATATTTTAGATTGAATTCAACCTCCCACTAAGAAGGAGAAGAGAATTCACCTTTAAATGAAGTTTAAGTGGCTTTTAGAATGCTAAAACCTTCTTAGACATTATTTTCTTCTTTCTAAGAAACATAATATGACAACTGATATTTGTAAAGTGCACCACCTCCTGGTGGGTGAGTACTGCTCTGACTGTACAGTTTTTTAGACCATACCATAGTGTCAGAAACATATTCATGCATATTGAATATGCATGTAACATCAACTTCTAAGGTCTCCAGCCACATTAAACAGTGTCATTATGTACTTTCAGTGAACTACATGAGAGAGAGAGAGCCTGAGAACTCCCCAATTCATACTTAACCAAATGTTAACTAAACGGGAAAAAAGCACAGTTAGATAAATCATTAATTAAAGGCCCAGATAATTTTGTGAATTTTTCCTTCTTTCCCTTTGTGATTTCCATAAATTTGTCTTATTTTCATAACCATAGACAGACAAAAGAAATGAATTCATAAAAAATATCAAATGAACCAGGAAAAACGTTCCTGAAATGTAAAGCCATGGTTCTAAGATTTCACCAGGAGAAAAAAAAGGGGGGGTTGGTGGAACTCTAAAGGAACAGAACTGTAAAGCTACAAAATGAATATAAACAATTTTCTTATTAAAGGAATTGTTTTCATTTTATATGTGCTACGGAAGATTTTGGTAAAACTTTAATCAACAAAAATATGTGTGTTTTTCATACATTGGTCAGTCAGCTATGTTTAGCATTAATTTAAATAATTGTTAAGTGGAATCGATGAGGGAGTGGCATCGAATGCAAGTTTGAGTAAGAAACTAAAATGTAAATTTGCTTTTTGTAATCTTTGTGGCATTTGAAATGTACTAGTGTATTACTACTGCTATTAGTTTGTGCTTTGCAATAGTTGTCAATCTGGCAAGAAAAAACAAACATCTCCCTAGTGGAAAATGTAGACTTTGCACATACCAAGAATATAGAGTGGCTGAATTAAATTGAAGATCAAAGAAAAGTATAAGTTGCATGAAGAATAATAAATAGGATATTTTAAACTAAGAGTCTCTTGAGTCCATCTTCTCCTAATACATGAATTTGAGTTTTTTGGTGTTTGTTATTTTAGCCCTAGTATCTGATAAAAAGGGAGAGGTATTGAAAATCTATTTTCCTATGTATTATTCTAAACTTCTGTTTCTTTCTCTGCTGCCTTTTCAGGTACAAGCAAGCATTCCTCTTTTTTTTTTTTTTTTTTTGGGAATTTTGGAGACAAGAGTCTTGCTGTGTCGCCCAGGCTGGATAGTAGTGGTACACTCTTGGCTCACTGCAACCTCCACCTCCTGGGTCTCCCAGCGATTCTTGTGCTTCTGCCTCCCAGTTAGCTGGAAATACAGGTCACTGCACCATTCTCAGCTAATTTTTTTGTATTTTAGTAGAGACGCGGTTTTACCATGTTACCCAGGCTGGTCTCAAACTCCTGCGCTCAGGAGATCCACCTGCCTCGGTCTCCCAAAGTGCTAGGATTACAGGCGTGAGCCACCGCACTCAGCCTGCAGTCTATAGTCTTTCCAGCTGAGAGATAAATTTCAAAGAGAAATGGGCATATATTTTTATACCTATAATGTTTACAATTTGCCTTATCACTGGAACACTAAAGTAAACATTATTAGTCTTCACTTCTCTTCGATGATTTTAAATAAATTGATTTCTATCCTTCAAACATATTATCTCATTTATTTCTCACAACTCAGTGAGATGATTGTTTTCTCCTCCCTTTTTTAAACTTTTATTTTAGGTTTGGGGGTACATGTGAAGGTTTATTACATATGTAAACACGTGTCATGAGGGTTTGTTGTACATATTATTTCATCACCCAGGTATTAAGCCCAGTAAGTGTGAGGATGAAAATTTGGAGACAGTATATGGATAGACAGATAGATAGGTAGGTAGGTAGGTAGGTAGGTAGGTAGGTAGGTAGGTAGATAGATAGATAGATAGATAGATAGGTAGGTAGATAGATAGATAAAAATAAAAGTGGGCAGGAAGGAAGGGAGGGAGGCAGAGAAGGAGGAAAAAAGGAAGGGAGATACATGTAGATACATGTAGATATTTACAGATGGCCCTGGTCATGCAATGATCAATAACCACTTTATAATTTAAAATATTATGAAGCTTTATGTTTTCAGGTATTACCTAATTCAAATACTAAATATTTTTTTAATAAGTCATGCTTTAGATCTAAAATTTTCTTATCACTAAGGCTGTGTAACAGACTGCCCAGCACTTAGTGGCTTAAGACAATGAATATTTATTTTGTTCATGAATCTGCCATTTTGGCAGGGCTTAATCAAAACAGCTCACCTCTACTCTCCTTGGCATTAGCTGATGGTAAGGGGAGGGAATTCAAAGGCTTGGTGCTATACTGATCTGAGGGTTCTCACTCATATGTCAGACTGTCAGCTGAAGACCTTCTTCTTCTCCATGTTGATCTCTTTGCATGGGCAAGTTTTGTCTTCCTCATAGCATGGTGGCTGAGTTTCAAAGTCAAGCATCCAGAGAGAAAGAAAGAACCAGGTAGAAGCTATATCCTTTAGTGACCTAACCTGGGAAGGCATACAGAGTCATTTCCACCATAGTCACAGGCCTGTCCACTCTTAAAATCATAATTTTTTTACATTTAAGGAAATATAAATCACAGAAAAGTAAAAATTACCTATGGAATGGCCAAAGGATTGGAACATATGCAGATTTTTTTAAATCTTTTTTCCTTTTTGGAAGAAAAATATACCATATCCCAAGCCATTCTTCTTAAGCCTTTGACAACTGGGAACATAACAGAATTGACTTAACATCTGTTGAGCACCTTCTACATGCCAGACTCTGTGGAAGGGACTGGCAATATGTAAAACATAAGTCATACATAAGCTTCTAGATGCTGAAATCTCAGCTCAAAAAACCTATATTAATCAAATAAGCAATAAATCCTATGAAAAACTTCTCACATAATTTTTATTAATTTGTAGCAAAATTAATTTCTTGCATTCTAGTGTGTCAAGTTATTGACTCCACTAGCATGGGGTTAGCCCATTATGGAACAAAATTCTTCTATTGAAAATACTTGTTTGGAAAATAACATAAGATTTTAAAACATGGAAAATAGAATCACTTTTCCCCTGAGAGGAAGTTTGTACAACACATGCATTTATAGACCTAACCATCTGAACTTGAGTCTTGTTTTTCCTCTTACCAGGCAACTGTATGGCCTTTAGCAAGTCACTTAACATCTGAATCTGTCCCTTCATCTGAAACTGAGCAGTATCATGAATACTACTAAAAACTATTTCCAATAATTTGGCATATTTTAATGCAGTAGTTAGCGTATTTCATGCTTAGGGTTAGCCTGTTTCCTCCTGTTTTTCTAGTTCTAGAAATGCCGTGGTTTGATGTTAGAGTTAGGTGATAACTCTACTAGTTAAAATACATATCATACAAAGCAAATAATTTACATTTCTTTGTATAAGTATTACAAGATGTTTCTTGTTTTAAAAACATGACTTTGTTAATTTCCCAAGTGTTCCAGGTAAGCATTTCAAGTGGGAAAACTAGGCTATAAACCTGTTAAATATTTCATTGTTGATTAACATTCAAAATGTCCTACACCAAGGCAGTGAAAGAAATACGAGGACCTAGGACTAGACTCCCACTCATGAGCTTTCATGATTTAGGGTGTACGTCCTCCTTGTGTTCTTCGTATTAATGAGTGCAAGTCTTGATACTAAGGGCCAAAAACATCATGCCAGTAATCTACAGTTAAGCTCTTTTCAGCTCTGTAGAAATCTCCCTTTTGGCTTGTGCGTGGAACTTGGCAGCTCTGTTTTTAGAACTGTTCGAATTTGGCTTACTGCATCCCTCAGAAGCGGCATATGAGCACTTTATCAGTTTATTCGATATTTTAAGATGCATATCAGGTTTGTGTACTAGCAGTTAGGAGAGATAATAAATACTTTCCACTCCCCACTCCCAGTCCACTGACTCTATATTTGAGTAATCTGAGAAGGACAAATAAATAAAATTTAAGGATTGGAGAGAAGAAAACAAGGACCCAAATAATCTACACACAAAGTATTATAAGGAGGGATGGAGATGGAGATTGAAAAGTAGTCTGGGGCAAGAATGCCAGGCCTCAAGCATTAGATGTTAGTCCAGCTAGTCATAGACATATTATGACTCTCTTCTGTCTACTGAAAGGATCAGCAAGTCTAGCGATCATAATGTCACCAGCTGTTTCCTTCTTTCTGGTCTCTCCTCCATGTGCTCAGACACCATTGTAGTGTTCATAGATCAACATAATCCTACCTACATTCTCCTGTCTCCGATTCTGATCATAGCACATTTATCAAGCACCTATCCCTGCACTTTCCTTGCTGGCCACAGTTCTGGCATGAACACAAGCCACATTTATTTGTTTTTTCAGTACTGCTCTTTGGAAAATTCAAATCTTCACAGGCATTTTGCACTTGCCTTCTTTCTTGAATGGTAGTGCAGATGCTCAGACCTGTGGTGAGTCAGTTTTCAGATGTAAATTAAAACAAAGTTTTGGAAAGCTCTTGGAAAACAGTGCTTACACAGGTATCATCTAATCAGAAGTCAGTTGCTGATTGAGTTAAACATTAGCAAAAGATTAGTGAAAAACTCTAATCAAATCAGTTTTTTTTTTTTTTTTTTTTTTTAAACAGAATCTTGCTCTGTCGCCCAGGCTGGAGTGCAGTAGCTCAATCTCGGCTTACTGCAAGCTCCACCTCCCAGGTTCACGCCATTCTCCTGCCTCAACCTCCTGAGGTAGCTGGGACTACAGGCACCCGCCACAACACCTGGCTAATTTTTTGTATTTTTAGTAGAGACAGGGTTTCACTGTGTGAGCCAGGATGGTCTCGATCTCCTGACCTCATGAGCCGCCTGCCTTGGACTCCCAAAGTGCTGGGATTACAGGTGTGAGCCATCAAATCAGTTTTTAAAATATAATCACATACATAGACTGAGTCTGGGAGACAATAATGTAACTGTGGAAAAGAATTACTATATAGAGGTAATATAGAGGTAAAGAATTACTATATAGACATTGCAGAATGTCTAGATTATATATTGTAGAAATTAAGATAAAGAATATTTTTAAAATATGTGCTAAAGCATCCTGTTAGTAATTATGGTCATCTTAATATGACTGTCATCCCATTTGGGTTTACTGTTTGGAAAAAAGTTGATCACAATTACCAAAACATTATATTTAAGTTGTTAATAATATATATAAAAAAAAACTCATAAAATTAGGCTTTCATTTCAAAGAACATTGACATTTAAATTTGTTGTGACACTTAAGCTATTATTATATAAAGACAAAGAGCAAGAGTTAAATAGTTGGTTAAGAATAAGAAAGTTTAGGTATTGTAAGGAAGTAGAGTAAAATAATAAATTTCAGGTTTTAATAAATCGGATTATCAACATGTTGAGAGGTGTTTTCTTTTGCATAAATTCTTGAGTTGAAGTTTATTTGTGATAGGGTTTTAGGTTTATATCATATATATTTAAACTTTCCTACCCATCTCACTGTATTATTGGTTTATTTTGTATGTATTCTGAACTCACAGAACATCAAAGATTCAAATATATTAGATAAAAGTAAAACATAGAGAAGAGTTTTTACATGCATCTATAAGTATGATTTTCCTTTCTTAGTTTCTGGCATAGGTGAGCATACACAGATAATAATCTTGATCATTATATTGTTTATAATTAAAAAATGAAGCACATCAGTAGTAGTAATCATGAGATAATCACATCCCTGGTGTAATTAACAGGCATAGGACAAAGCCAAGTATCATTAATGCCTTAGAGTATGTTTATATTATGATGACTATACTCTGTAGGTTGCCTTAATTTTCACTGTAATATATGTACTTTTTAAATAATGAGGTTCTTTTAAAATGAACTTTTCTCTTTATGGAATATCTATTAGTATACATACTTTGGAATAGTCAGTAAAGTTTACTTATAGTTCAGTAGTTGTTGAAATTTTTCTCTGTGTTCCATAATTTTGTTTCTCTCTAGACCATATCCATATCAATATACAATAGTCTAAAGAGGTATAAAATAAATAAGTAAATCAGTGTCTTATCTGAATATTTGGAAATTTACAAAGACTAGAATTCAATAAAAATTCAATTAAATTCAATTAAAAAAACAACTAAGAGTTAATTGATTTCTTTGGCTTTTTGGCCATATACTTCCACTCCTAACACAGATAGACATTACCTGTTTTTGAATAGCTTGAAATTAAACTATTTTAATTTTTTCCATCAAGTCATATGGGCCACATACTAAAAATAATATTAAGTAGTATTAATATGTTTGTTGCTATATCTTTGTTGTGCTACTTGTGCAGTCATTTTGTTGGAATTGCCTGATCAATTTAGATGCTTATTTTTGCCCTATCTAAGTCAAATGACTTGTTGGCTAACTTGAAATTGGCTTTGTGAATCTTTCAGTGATGCCCTTATAAAGACTTATTGGACACAAGTAGAATCATTGAAAATGAAGACAAGTGGTTTCTTTTGCAAATTATTACTTCTGTTCATCATGTCAGAGGGATGCAGTCTCCAGTACTAACTATAGGCTTACATCTGTGTATTTCCCAGTGCAACAATGACTATGTGCCTGTGTGTGGCTCCAATGGGGAGAGCTACCAGAATGAGTGTTACCTGCGACAGGCTGCATGCAAACAGCAGAGTGAGATACTTGTGGTGTCAGAAGGATCATGTGCCACAGGTATGTGTGTGATCTTCTTTGCAACCTTCTGCCTGGATTCCAAATCCAAAAACCATGTCTTTCATTTCTTGTCATGTCATCTCCCAATAAATAATTCAGATTATATATTGACCAGACAAGCCTGTATTGTTTTGTTCAAAGCATTTATTATTCTTATTCTTTGTCATTTTTACATTTCAAGTCACTTTTGGAAGAAAGAGGGCATCTATCATAAGGACAGTGGTAGATATAAGGACATATGTTATTAAATGAAATACAGGCAGTTTGAATAAAAGTCACATATAATTAGAAATCTAGATTGACTGCCAACATGCCAAATATGGAGAAACCTGACTATGTATGGATAAAGTTGTATTATTTATTTGTGTGTTTGTTTGTTTTGAACAATAACATCTGCTGGAAGGCAATTTTGCAGATTTGGGCTCTGAAGTTGACGTCTAATCTTAGCTCTACAAAATGGTCTTATTATTTAGTAGATTATATTGACAAATGTGTTTGTAGTAGACATAATTTCTAATGACATGTGTCATTTCTGACTCAACCTGGAATTCTACAAAATTTTTCAGTCAAGTTTGCCAACAGTGCTATAAAGGAAGTAAGAAGAAAGAGAGACTTCATACGCTCTATAACTTTTCAAGTTTTCCTTCTATCTATAGTAGTTGTTAGAGCTTATGCTTGAAAATAAGGAGTGCTTTAAAATGGGGCTGAGTTTTCAAGTTAAGCTTGATATCAAAGTCACATATATTATAGAGACTTTAAGGTGTCATGGTAGTTGTTCTTTTTATTCTTTTTTTTTTCTTTTTTTTTCCATTTTTTATTTTATTTTAAGTTCTAGGATACATGTGCAGAATGTGCAGGTTTGTTACATAGGTTTACATGTGCCATGATGGTTTGTGGCACCCATCAACCCATCATCTAGGTTTTAAGCCCCACATGCATTAGGCATTTGTCCTCATGCTCTTCCTACAATAGCAAAGACATGGAACCAACCCAAATGCCTATCAATGACAGACTAGATGAAGAAAATGTGGTACATATACACCATAGGATATTATGCAGCCCCAAAAAAGAATGAGTTCACGTCCTTTGCCAGGACATGGATGAAACTGGAAGCCACCATCCTCAGCAAACTAACACAGGAACAGAAAACCCACACCATATGTTCTCACTCATAAGTGGGAATTGAACTATGAGAACACACGGACACAGGGAAGGGAACAACACACACTGGGGCCTGTTGGTAGTTGTTCTTAATGGCAAATAAGCATCTTTCTGGGAAGTCATAATTCCTGAGAATTTAGATGATATAAGCATACTCAGGAATAATAACAATGACATCAAACATAAACTTTCTTCAAAAATAGGAGCAGAGAATAGCGTCATGAAAAGTCTATTTTGTTCAAAAGTCCCTCTTAGATAACAGGTATTTCTAATCTAGAGTATGATGTTAAAAGTTATGTGCTAAGTGACTGGGACAGGGTGGAAAATGAGCAAAGAGAAAAGCCTCGTATTCTTTAAAAGATTGTCTTAAGCATATTGATCGTTAGTAAAGTTATATTGGTGACTACCCAAGTTTCTGAGAATTAGCAGAAGAAAGAGAATAGTATCATATCTCATGGCCAAAGATACTTTGTTTTGGTTTTGGTTTCTAGCAGTCTTTTCTCCTAAGGGATTATTTGCTTAGATGTGAATGTTCTTCATGAAAGGATGGTCAGGAGGCAAGCGGAGCTGGTACTGCATTTGCTTATTTGCTAAAGCAAGCAGGTCATTGCTGCTTGGTCTGTGAGTGACAAGTCATGAATAAAAGGTACAGCAGTATGTGAGAGTCAATGGGCAGCCTTCTCCAGTAGGAAAGAAGGATGACCAGCATGCTGCTCTCACGCTAAGAATGAGGGATATAGAAAGTAAGACAAGGAGCAAACTAATTATGAGGAACCAATCAGCTATACCAAAGAAATGAGAAATAATCCTTTAGGACAAACTGAATAGAAAAAAAGTAGAATCCCAGGAACCAGGAAGGATGAAGGCAAATACCATAGAGTATTGAGGAAAGGATTTGCTTTTTCAAGATCATCGAGAATATCTGTTCTTATCTAACAATAATCACATGAGAATTGGCAGGCAATTATTGTAATAAACAGAGCAGAAGTTACGGTTATGGCCGATGTAGCAAAATCTTTCGTTCTTACTTGCCAACCTCCAAGTTCTTGTCAGCGCATATAATCACATTCTCCTGATTCATTCAAGTCTTTCCATTCTAGTCCCTGATGTGCTGGTTATACTATGAAAATAAATACTTAGCCAAGTAGAAAATTTAATCACAATCGAGTAATCCATCTTTAGCTCATTCACATACTTAGATTTCTACAAGATTTAATTAGTAAGCCAGTCTTGCTGAATGCATCTTCCATGGACTTGTAAATCTAAAAGGTTTTTGATCTGAATAATGGCGGAGAGAACAAAGTAATTTTCATTAACCAGATCTGACTGTAAATAAATTGGGGTTCTGACTTTTGATCTAAAAGGGATTCTCATTCTTTTCTTTGTATATTTCCCATTTATTTTTTAATGCTGTTTGACACTGAATGAAAGTGGCAAGTTGTAAGCTCTAGGAATAATAGGCAGTAGAAGATATAACTTTATATTTATTATATTTCATTGAACTTTATTTTTTTGTCCAGAGAATAGATTCTTATTGGGAAATCTGCTCAATGGTCTTACTGTCAATTTAACTTTTTGTCTTGTAAGAAATGCATTAACTAGGAGCTCAGATTTAGGTCTAACAGCATGACTTATTTTCTTAGGTGTTTCTGTCTCACTAATAAGACTTTAGTAGGCTACTTATCATCAGTTGGTCAAGATGACTCATCATATAATAGAGAAAATATTAAAGCTTCCCATAATGATTTCATAATGATGCCACCGGCTTAAGTGATCATTTTTCTAATCTATTCCTTCTTTTCTTCCCTGGCTGTTTCATTTGTGTCAAATCAAATATTGTCTTAAGAACCATGCCCCTTGAAGTTTTAGAAATGCATGTGGGAAATACAAGATAAAATACTATCGGCATTTTTTTCTGATTTTCCCCAATCATATATATTTATTAGAATACCCATAGATGAATAGGCAAGGTGTTTACTCTACATTTTAATTATTATGTTCCAGACAATACTTAAGCATTTAAAATATGCCACTGTGCAGTAAGCCTCAAAATAGCCCAATCAGATAGATATTACTATGCCCATTGAATAGAGGAGGAATATGCTTAGCAAGGTTGAATAACATTTCTCTATCATGCAATGAGTAAGGTTTGGAGCTTGGAACTCCTAAGCCTTTATGCATTTCTCCTTATGTTCATATAAGTGTAGAGAGATGAACAACACATTTTCCTTGACTGAAAGAAGTTTATAGGGGAAAATTTAAAATAAAATATATACATTTAACTAAAATATATTTAGAATGTGTTATCACTATAATACCACAACCTGTTGTTTAGCCCCGAATGAGTATAATACTGAATTAAGCTTTCAAATTAATGTAAATACAATCAATTAAAGTTTTTGTCTGTGAAAGTATACAAAAAGGAAACTTGACAAACATTAAGCACTCAAGCACTGTTCTGTCCAAAAGAGATGATGTCGTGACTTATAACAGTCAGTTTAGTTGGTAGGAATATTCTAATATCAGCATGAATTCATCAGTCTTTCTTGATCTATTATCATTAAACAGTCAATTCTTATGATTAAAATCCTTGTTTGATTTTACATTTACTAAGAATAAATTTTATCATAAATTATTTTACCAATTTACTTGCCTTTAAGGAAAAGATATGCTGCCCCAAAGACGTATGCCTTGTCACATTAATAGTTAATTGATTACTTGACATTCTAATAGTCAAGTAGTGCTAGACCGTATAAATTTAGTTAATGTGGGTCTCCAACAAGACTGACAATTCAAACTACTGCTCCTTCATGGTACTGCTAATGCCAATACATGATAAAAAGGAGGGCTGCTGGGAAGGCCTTCCTTCTTCAATATATGTCAGCCTTCTGTGGATTTTCATATAACATGCCTCTTTCTATGTGGTGCTTCCCAATAAAGTATCATGGAAGCAAACAAGTAAAAGTCATGTTTTATTTTAATTGGACTAAAACCATAAATTCTTAAGAGTGGCATTTGGTATAAGTCTTGAACCCTGGGTGAGATTTCACTGTGGGATGAGGGCACATCAGGCAGAGATATCAATATTAATCTTATTTCCCTGTATTAACATTAAAATACATAACCAAATGTATTGTGGACGAACAACAATGGAAAAGCAGAAGGAAGATGATGTCTATACTTAAGAAGTAGAAGCAGATGGAACCTCAGTAGTTTGATTTCAACTTGAAATTTTGCATGTTTCTGGGAACTACTTTCCCAGAAATAGACAACGTTGACCAATTGTAATTAATGGGAGGAAGGAGAGAGAAGAAATGGTGAAAGAAAAATCCAGAAGAAGAGGTATGATTTTTTTCTGCAAGAATCATTTACTGAATATCGGACTTCAAGCACAAAGGCAAAATCAAGCTCTCTTCTACTGATATCAAAACAAAGGATGATTTGTCACAGATGGAATCATCCACAGTTGTGGTATTCGTAAAACATATCAACACCCATATAAAATATATTTCTTTTTAAACTGCTTTTCTCTTTGTTCATATGCAATTTGCAAGAATATAAGCCTTAAATATGGGTTTCTTTGCCACAGACATTAGACTATTTAATTTCTGCAACTTACTGATTGTTACAAGCATCTCATTTTTAATACTTTATTTTGCTAAGGGCACCAAATCCAGCCTGTCAAGATTAGGAATTTTTCATAGCCAAGATTAGGAAATTTTCCAAACTGGGCAATAATGTTTTCATAAAGCTTTGGAATAAAAATGATGGATAATTTATTTTAGAAGTTACATTAATAGATATTAAATTAAATTGATGTGAATGTATATTTTGGATTAAATATTAGTATTTTCTCAAACAATATTACTGCAGTATTAAACTAAGAAAGTAAACTTGAGCTTAAAAGTCATAAGTATTTTGAATATGTTTTACTAGCAAATATAATTTTTCCTCCCACAGATGCAGGATCAGGATCTGGAGACGGAGGTAGGAGTTGCCTTTTTACATATTTGAAGATTTACTGGTGGATATTATTATGTATATTTACTTATGTATATTCCATTTCAGACATTTAAGGCAAATTCATATTTTTTATTTTAGGAAAGATGAAAACATAAAAAATTGTCTCCATAAAAAGTACATGTATATGCCATGCAAATTATTTGGCATACTTATGAATCATACTCTATCTCCAGTTAATCTTCTTTGTTCATTTGTTTGTTTGTTTGTAAGTTGTTTTTGATATGGATAGGCATAATGTAAAAACTTCTGAAGAGAAGCATGCAAGCATATTTGGCAGGGAAGAAAGAATTCATGAGGAAATCATTTAAATATTGGATTTTTAAATATGAGACACTGCTCTCAATTACTAGGTGCTAATAAGACATACATAACCTACCATATAGACAAGGTTTTAATTATCAGATTTATAATTTGAAACTGAAGGAACTTTAGTTCATAAAAGTAAAAAAGATAAAATTAAGGCCAATGAAAGTATAATATTACCTTTGCTTCCTTGATTAAATCTATAGTTATATTTTACTAAAAGTATGATATATGTTTACATTATTTAGTTTTGTTTAGGAAGTATATAAGAGAGAGAGAGAGAAACTTTAAAAGTTTTGAACTAATGTACTTACTACCAAATGAAGATTTTACCTATAGATTGAAACTAAATTGTAAATGTCCCAAATACTTTTTCGCCAATGAAATTCAACAAATTAGACTTTTATACACACAAAGCAAAACAAACACAACCTATGTATACATTTTCAAGATTAAGAAAACAAACAATAAAAACATTCTCTCGGACCTTGCTATCAGTTGTGGTAAAATAATTAAATGTGCTATTCCAGTTGATTTCAGTTTTTTAATACAGAATTTGATAACGGAATAAGGTAAAAGAAGGCCTTGGGTCCAGGTGGCAAGATATTTTATGCCCCTTTATCTAGTTCAGGAAATCACTGAAAGATTTATCAATATTTCCCTTATGTAATGAAAGGCCTTAACTAGTCCAAATAAGGCAATACCCACAGAACATAATTAGAGCAGCATATTTGGAGCACAATTATTTTTTCATAAAGACTAAAAGTGAACAGCAGTCAAGATCAAAGCTAGAATATGTTTCAAATGTCACATGATGTTGGACAGTGCTTTGATGTCTGGACAGTCTTTCTCTAACTTCTAATAAAGTTTTTCTTAGCTGATTATATAGTTATTCCCAGAAAGTTTCCCTAGAGGTTTTGAAAATAGACCTAGATAGAAATATTACATCTTGAAGAAAAAAAAAAGCAGAGAACAAAAGGCGTTCCTTTAGTAGATGTTTTACCATGGGAATATTATTAAAGAATCAATTTTTAAAATGTTTCTTTTGTAAGGAAATAGTTTCTATGCAATTGTGTTATTTTTAGCTGTTTAGTTTTATATGTAGACTAACCTAAGTTTTGCAATATGGTGCTGAGACTGAACTGCTTCCACTGTTTACCCACCAGTCTTGTTCATTTTCTAGCATTCTTTAAAGACCAAAAAAAAAAAAAAAAAAAAAACCAAAGAATGTCTTCATTTCTCTTTCTGTTAAAGCATCATCATATACGTTTTTCTGCTTGACTATCCTATCATACTATACATCATATCTTTATTTTTCTAACAATAAGATGTGAGTTTTGTTTCACATGCTAGTTTCTAGTTTTCATTCATTGTTATTAGCATATGCAAGTGAAAGTGAAGTCAAACTCACTCTTCCTTGTTGCATTTTATATTAAAATCTTTGGCTCATTATGTTGTCTTGTGATCTGAATCAGACATTTTTTTCAGGAAATAATGTTAATCTCATGAATATGACATGCATAACTTATTTTATACTATATGAGTGAAACATCACTTAGAAACCACTTTTAAGTTTTCTTTGTCTTTTCTGTTTTAATCACTCTTCCTTTCAATTATAGGTCCTTTATAGTAACTTGGAGAAAACAAAACAACTTCCAATGTTTGCTTTAGAAAAAAAAGCATATTAACACATTTAATTCTGAGCTTATTGTTTAAAATAACGTCAGTTATGAAAATCGTGGTGATGAGTATTTGCTCCTAATTGCATACAATGTTTAAAATTAGAGACTGGTCAGATTTTTCTTAACAGAACTACTTGTTTTGCTAGTCTACATGTTACTTTGCTCTGTAAGACTATTAGTTTTAATTTTCTTTAAATTCTTTATTAAGGGATGCCAAAAACGCTTAGTAACTAAAACCTAAAAACCTAGTTTAGAATGACATGCACAAATTCAGTTCATATATCCATTGGGTTGTAATCATAAGATATGTGTGACTTACTATCTCTCTTATATAGATGATAGACTTTCCCCTGTATTTTTGTAGAGTTCGTATTACCAAGGTATTGAGAGGCCAGAATCAGCTTTCTTTATTTTTGAATAAAACAAAAGTGATTGAATAACTTGTGATTGTTTGGCTAATCCAACAATTGTAACTAGTGATTGTTATAACTAATCTCTATATAACGTATTCTCAGTAATGTGTATTTAATTAATAATGGGTTTACTTGGCAAGCACTTTGGATGGTTAATAGTTATTTTCTAATCTCTTATTTTAACAAAAGTTAATATAATTCCAAAGTGGAGTACATTGAACAAAAGGGTGAAGTGAAGAAATTTACTTGCAAAACATTTATCATGTGTGACTATCATAAATGATATCATTAAACCCACAAATCTAAAATCATGTAAAAATATATCAACTATTACTTTTGAAAGATTGTCCTATATTTTAACATGAATGAATATTACATTAGTAATGAATATTAGACCTGATTATTCTCAAAATAATTTAAGCTTAACCCATTTACACAAGGGTATACCTGTCATTTACTGCATTTGAGAGAACTTTTTACTACAACATGAGAGGGACATAGAGGTTTTATAAAAGTTATTTTAACTTGTTATTGCACATTTTATAGGGAGTTCTAAAATCTTTAACTATTGACCTATTTACTCAACTGAAACAATTCAAACAGTTAACTGTATTGGGATAAAACATGTTTACTCTGTTTCCAATATGATCCACAAAGATGCATTCTCTCCTAAAGGTGATTTGTAGAGTAATAAGATACAAATACTTCATACAAATCTTAATGTTTGGCTGTCCCATTTCGGTGACTGTATCATCTTCTTTTGGTGTTCAAGAAAACTCATTAATACAAAAGATAATTTTGTATTGTTGGTTTTGAACATAGGACCCGCCATTTGTGGAACTCTGTTTTTGAACAAAAATGTTTGTTTTGAAAGGCATCTACATCAAATAAATTTTTTGGATAGATTCACACTTGATAAAAAAATTAAAGATAAACTATAACTGTGAAGTGTGCTATTGGGAGGTAATATGTGGTCCAAATTCCAAAGAATTTGAGAAAGTGATAGAAAGAAAATGATTGGTGTTTCAAGTACTTATATATGGAAGTTTAATGTTGTAAATAAGAAAACGGGTGTGTGTAGGAGGGATAATAACTTCTTATCCACCCACAGACTTCCTTAAGCAACAAATACTGCAGGAAGAAAAAGTATTAGAGGTGCCTCCTCTCAAAATTCAGAGGTGTGTGGGTGATTAAAGAATAATTTTTAACCCCTGCTTTTCTCTATAAATCTTTCAGTCATATTATAAAGACAATGCTATGAATATTTTCCATTACTCTTTTTTTTTTTTTAAGTATTTTTGTGTTGCTTAGATCTTTGTTAGATTCTGAAAGATAAATAAGTCTGGTGAAATTAAAACCATATTTTAACTATCAAAATAATTATAAATGTATTATCCTGCTGTACATGTGGCAGAATCCACAGTTAAATTTTAATATCATCTTAAAGGAAGTTGTGTGATAATGTTTATAGAAATAAAATGTATCTAAGATACACAGCATAGACACAATAAGTATATTTTTATTTCATGAGATAAAAGGAAGCACAGGACTTATTTATACAATGTATATATTTATAAACTATTTTAAGATAATTCTTTAATAGGTTATTGTGGGATATGTACAACAACAAGTCAAATTAAACTTATGTCTATTGTTTGTATAAAAAAGCCTTGCTTTTCTATGAATTATCCAGTTAATTGTTGTTATGATAACTTTGGTGTAGAAAATCAGTTGACATATGGTTTTTATTTAATGAAAAAAATTCCAATACAAATTATTTTCATATAACATTACCAAATATGTCCATAATTAAGACATTTGCTTCATATACATATTGGATAGAACAAGAAAGGTTTACATGGCAACACATTGTAGATCTTGGGCTGCTATTTCTGATTATGTGAACTGCTAAAAACTGGCAAAAATATTTTAAGAACTTTGAAACTTGGAGATAATTTTTAAAAAATCCTTGTCTTTCTAATGTGGATTTTATAATATTTAGTAATTTGGTTGACTTGA
>NW_016817744.1:163584-172411 GCF_001698545.2 Rhinopithecus bieti
ATATTAAACTAATGACTATTGTTTGTATAAAAAAGCCTTGCTTTTCTATGAATTATCCAGTTAATTGTTGTTATGATAACTTTGGTGTAGAAATCAGTTGACATATGGTTTTATTTAATGAAAAAAATTCCAATACAAATTATTTTCATATAACATTACCAAATATGTCCATAATTAAGACATTTGCTTCATATACATATTGGATAGAACAAGAAAGGTTTACATGGCAACACATTGTAGATCTTGGGCTGCTATTTCTGATTATGTGAACTGCTAAAACTGGCAAAATATTTTAAGAACTTTGAAACTTGGAGATAATTTTTAAAAAATCCTTGTCTTTCTAATGTGGATTTTATAATATTTAGTAATTTGGTTGACTTGAATGAGGCTAATACTATAACCTAGATATTGTTGCAAGATTTCTGGGGCTGTGAAGATGGATATGGCACAGTTCTTTACACTCAAGGAGATTACATGTAAATTCTCTTCAGAGCACACAGTGGAAAAAATTATGATTCTAATTATGAAAAGAAAAATATTCCCCTGCAGAAATAAAATGTAAAATATATTGTAAATGGCAAGGAATTGAATATTTATTCCATAAAACATGCTTGTAAAAGGCTAATTTTCCCTTCCACGTTGCTGTACTAATTCCCTCTCTAACCAGCATACCCTTTCCATTTCTACACTGTCATGGTCAAATTCCAGCAAACACAATATATCTCATCATGGTTGTATGTTTTGTTCCTCCCCACGCCAGCCCCCCGCGCTTGGGCTCACATTACAGCCAAAGTCTGACAGGTGTCAATTGTAAGCAACTTCTGCCGAAATACTAATTTAATAAAGAAATGCTACCAAGCATGACACGTCTGAGATTCTTCCCGGGAAATATAAATGGGAAGAAAGCAAAAACTATTCTCTTTTTGCTCTGCCACACCTGAGAGCTACTGTTCTGCTGGAGATGAGCTTATAGGCATCTGAACTTCAATTGAAATCGTATCTCAGTTCTTCTTAGGTTGAAATCCATCTTGCTTTCTCTTTACCCAAAAGAAAAACTGTATTGCAGTGGAGTAATGAAATCGAGATAGAATGAATGAGGACCATGTAATGGATAACAAAATTGGAAAAATATAAAAAGCAAACAGAAGGAGGAAAATAAAGTGTGAGTGATGGAAAATGAAAAGGGAGGAGAAAGGGACCTTTGTTATCAGTATGGCTATAGCTTGTTTTCACACATGAATACTCTTTTAAAAATAAAAATAACTTTTTTTCTTCCAGTGAGCAGTAATAGTTCTCTGAATTTCTGCACATTGCTTAAGAATGTGAAATAGATGCTACAAACTTTTGTCTGAATCATCCATATGGGTTTTTAAAAACTATATATAGGAAAAGAAAGTTAATCATTATGTGTAGTATGATAGAAATGACTTTGGATTATGAATCAGGAGATTTGCATTCTAGATTTTTAACTGACTTGAAGAATGCCTGTTCGATTTTTACTCTCAGTTTCCTGGGAGAGTCATTTATTTTATCAGTGAAACGGTAATACACCTCTATAGGAAAGATGATTAAAATAAAGTAATGCAAATAACTTTGAACTCCAAAAAATTCAAAATGAAATTAAAAGAAAATTCAAAAGTTCAAAGTGAAATTAAAAGAATTTATGTTACCTTTACTCTTTATTCCCATATACTCTAAGAGTATAATTTCCCTGAAGGGTTTAATTAGAATGTTGAATCTTTTAATTAGTGATTTTAAGTCCATGGCTTAAAGTATTGATACTGGGATAGTAATAACTGTAAGAATCCAGTACAGTTTCTAGTATTTAGAAGATACAGCTAGCTCTGCCTCCTGAAAGGAAGTGAAATCACTGTGCTAATACACTTAATGGAAGAGAAATGCATCCAGAGGAAATGCAGTTACACAAGATAGGTAAGAAATAAGGAATAATGTTTAAAATTTCAAAACAGTACATAATTATTCTTAAAACTACAGTAGCAGGCATATTGCCTCTATAGCAAACCAATAAAGAAGAAATAGGAGGGAGTCACAATGTAGGGGATTCTGTATACTGACAAGAAAAAAATGTTTGTGAGGGCTCTAAGCATCGCAAAATTTTTCTTAGGAGATTAAGGTTTTTAGAAAGAGATTCTTTTAAAATTGATGGGAAGATTTTATTACAATTCTGCTTGATGTCAAAATACGAACTAAGTAAATCTGTAGGAATCCCTATGTTCATGTATAATTATTTATAAAATGCTCTATAGTTTATAGAAAGCACTATTATAGCATTTAATTTTTAATTTTTATGAACATGTAATAGTTGTACGTATTTATAAGCACATATAATATTTAGATACAAGCATGCAGTGTGACATGATAAGATCAGGGTAATTGGGGTATCCATCACCTTACGCATTTATTATTTCTTTGTGTTAGGAACATTCCTACTCTGTTCTTTTAGTTGTTTTGAAATATACAATAAGTCATTGTTAACTATAGTCATCTTGTTGTGCCACCAAACACTAGATCTTATTCCTTTTATTTAACTGTATTTTTGAACCCATTAGCTATCCTGTGTTTATCCCACCCTTTTAAACCACAACAGCCTTTGGATGTGTAGATGAAGATCAGAAAGGATGAGCACTTTGTGCAGTAAATAAGGACTAACTAAGCCAGTCCTTGAACTTCAAGAAGGAAGGAAACTAGACTGCAAGATTGCCCTACCTCTTGTACTTCTTTGCAACAACTGTACCAGACCTCATCTTCTTTGGTTTATATAAATCATCAATTCTACCAGCAGTCCGATGACATTCTATTATTATATCTCCTCATCCCCTTCCCACTTTCACTTTTGATTCTGAAATCATCCGTTCTACTCAATGTAATTCTCAAACCCCATGTGTTTATACTTTTTTCTGCTATCTAAGTTAATCACACACCTCAGTCCATGGGACTTAATGATTGCCAACTATTCTATTACTTTTCTCCTTTGTTTATCCAACCCTATTCCCATTCCTGATCTTCTGTAAGTATTCACTCTAATGTATTTGAGATACGTTAAATCATTACTAAAAAAAAAATAGGATAGTTATGTAAGTAGCAGTAGGAGGTAGTGGGTCAACACACATATTCTAGAGCTCTAGACTCTGGATTTGATCCTGGCTCACCACTTACTAGCCAGGCTACTGGCCAGTACTTACTGTAGCTGCTGATCCTGGGCAGGATACTTAGAATCTCTGTTTTTCATTTTTTTATTTGTGATCCTGGCATGGTGTGCAGGAAAGAACTCTAAAGTTGAGATTTGTGCACATGAAACTTATGAATTTTGCTCTCAGGATCAGCATCTGCAGAAAGGAAGACAGATTGAGAAGAGGGTGAATTTGAATTAGTGCAGTTAAAAAAAAAAAAAAAAAAAAAAGCTACACAGCGTGGCCCATATGAGTTCTCAAGATGGGATGGCCCCTATGAGTTGTCCTCAATTGGAAAAGCAGGGCTGAGCTTTTATACCCCACCATTAATCACCATTGATGTGGGCAGCTCCCAAAAGGGAGCATACCTTGGGCCAGGCAGCTCTCTTCAACTGCAGACTGGACCTGGAGAGGGACTCAACTGTGAGCTGAGTGAAATACTCCAAGTAGCTGAAGAGGGAAAAATGTGGACATTGCACCACAGTATCCACTAAGACCTGTAAAATATGAAACAACAACAAAATAACAGAATTCTTAACCTTGTACAACTTATTTCTTGGAAAGAGACTTGAGCAGTAAACAGGAAAAACACAGATTGTCATATGGTAATGAGTGTGATGCAGAAGGAGGGAAATGAGATAAGGGAAATGAGAGGTTACTAATTTGTTTGGGGTGATCAGAAAGGCCTTGGAGAAGGATCCGGAGGGAATGAAGGGGCAAGTCCTGCAGTCAAGGGGTAGAAGGACATTGCAGCAAAGGGAACTGCAAATGGGAAAACTATGAAGCAGATGCGTGTCTGGGATATTCCAAGAACATCAAGGATGTTAGTTGGACTAAAATGAGTGAGGAGATGCTTGGTTGAAGATGTGGTAAAAGAATGGGAGTGACCCTCAAGGCCAGAAACAGAAAGTTCTTTCTCTAGGTGAGAAGGGAGCCATTGAAAGGGTCTGGAGGAGAGGAGAATGTTGTAATCTGACTGGTAATTTTAAAAGATCACTCTGGCTGCTGTGTTGAGAACATGCCTTGCTGAAGTACCAGAGTAAGGGAGAAAGCAGGGAGACCTGTGCAATTAAAAGAAAAGAAAGATAAAGTTTCTTTTCCCTGGTTGTCATTGATTTGGGGATCACAGTATCTCTTGTCTATTTTGGTATATCACTCTGCTACTTATCTGAGGGACTTTGTGTATGGCCCTTTATTAAGTATATTGACAAGATACCCTAGGGTTTGCTGTAGTCAAATCTATTTTTAATCCTCATAAGGTATTTTTATATTGGGGTTTTAAGATATCCTTCTTCTGTTTTGAAATTTTTAATTCCAGATAGTATTTAATGCACAGGAATGTCTCTGCATGCTGCAGTGCATGCCAAATTGCATTGAATTTGTTTCAAATTTGGATTTGAAAATATAGCTTTTGCTTTCAATGTACTAAATGAACAATACACATTGTAGCATATGATTTTCAATGTGTACTTAACAAAGAGCAATTTCATTTTCTCTGGTAAATTACATACTTGTTACAGCTTTGGGATTTAAAAAAAAATCCAGGAATAAATAGAAAACAATATGTTTAAATAATGTTAGCATCCTGGCTCAATGAGTCAAACCAAAAGAATTATTCCAGTGCCTGTCACTTAGTAAACTGGTTCTGAAAAATCTTTTAATTTTGTGTTCATTGCTGATCTCTCTCTGAAAAGAATAAAGGGAGAACTAACTGGATCTCAAATAATGTTGGCCTGGTGCTTCCATGAACCTATTGTGCAATTTGGTTATTTAAACTGGATTCATTCCAAATTAAATAATATTTCTTATAAACTTGAACTTTTTATCTATTTTTTTTCTCATTTTCCAGCTGCATTCTCAGTCTTTTCTCCTGTAATTTGGCTGACTGGATTGCTATTCTATCATTACCTTCTTTTGGTGACGGCCACAAACAGAAAGAACATATTAGTGGAATCAGTTGGAGAGGGAACCCATTTCTATAATTGCATCTACAAAAAAATGGTATACTGTGCAACATTCTCCTGGCAACATTGAGAAGTTTGCATGTTCTTGTAAGCATTGAGATAGTGTGAAAGTCATTACGGATATGCTGACTGTCCACTCCAGAGAACATAGCACTCGCAGAAAAATATGACCTTTGGCAAGTAGAATTTCTGACACACTAATTTAAGTGATAGTGGTGACAACTCGTTGAAAGGACATGTGGACCTATATAGTGTTACCTTTTCTGGCCCCTTTGAGCCTCATGATATAGTTTGAGATCTAATCCTTAAGGGTTAGAGAGTTTTACAGTGTTGAGAATTTTATTCAGTTACTCAAAAGACAACGGTAATAGCAGCTTCAATGTGGTTATCTTTAAAATAGCTGTTATTTTTAAATATAATTAAAGAGAAACACAGCTGGCAGTTTAAAGAAAAAAAGGAAATTAGTAGTACAGTTATTATACTGCATCTTAAATAGTGAGGTGATATTAAATGGTTGTATTCTGGAAGCTCATGCCCACGCTGCCTTTGAAGTTCAGGCTGCCCAACCACATTCAGGCATTGATTCAGGAAACTCCCTTGGCCTTCCAGCAAGAGAGAGCTCCCTTATGCCAATAACTGCTTTGAAATAGAATGTGGCAGAGTTATAAAGTGGGTCCAGTTCTGTAAGTCAGCACACTCTGTGGATTTTCTACTGTGAATAGTTCTCAGATCTACATCTCCAGACCCTCCACCAATAGTATATTTCAGCCCCTAGGCATCTCTCGTCTATAGCATTGGAAAAAAGGCCTCCTAACAGGTCTCTCCACTTCCCTTCTTGCCTACCTAAAATTTTTCTTACTTGTACAGTCAGAATATTTACATAAAATACTTATCTAAATATATCATTCCCCTACTTGCAACGCAGCAATGGCTGTCTATCATCCTTAGGATAAAAATTTATCTTCACAACAGGAGCTACAAAGACCTCCAGAACTGGTTCAGTTCCTGGCTCTCCATCCACATCATTCATTTTCTCTACCTCAGACTTGACACTCTGGTATACTTTTTTGTTGATAGTAGTTCATTGGGATAGACCGTCAATTGATTGCATACCTCTGTGCTTTGCTAATGCTCTTCTATTTGTCCAAAACCCTTCCCGTATTTTCTTGCCTAAATATCATTCGTATTCCAAGACTAAGTCAATGATCATCTACATCAGAATGATTGTCCTCAATCCTGATTGGACTACATGTCTCTCATCAGTTCTACTTTGTGTCATCAGTCTGATTCATTGAAATAATCTGTATATTATATGTGCCTCAGGCTAGTGACTATTAATACCTGTATATCAGAAAAGAAAGGCTAGTGCTTAGTAGAATTTTGTTAAATATTTGCTCAGCTGAACCAATGTACTAATACTAACAACAAAACGTATGCTTAATTCAGGTGTGACAGCATGTGCCTATAGTCCCAGCTACTGAGGAGGCTGAGGTGGGAGGATTGCTTGTGGCCAGGAGTTAGAGGCAGCAGTTTGTTATGATTGTGCCTATAAATAGCTACTGTACTCTAGCCTAGGCAATGTAGCAAGACCCCGTCTCCAAATAAAACCAAAAATTTAAATAAAAAATAAAATTGAAAAAGAAAGTTTGCTTAAATTTCTAAATGTTTCTGCTCACATGCTGCCATTTAAATTATTTGAAATTCTAAATTAAAAGTTGAATATGAATGGTTTTGCATACTAAAATGACTGTAGAAGTATTTTAACTTCATAAAAGATGATGGGAAATCAACAACAACAACAACAAAATAATGGCACGCCAAGAGGAGCCTAGTAAAAATGGGTTGCAAGCTTAGCCTGAGAGTCATCTAATACCAGTATATCCACTTGTGATCTACCTCATTCTCCAAAAGTAGTGTGCAGAAAGAAAAAAAAAATTGAAGTTATTTTGGGATTCTAGTTTGTTGGTAATGGAGATAATTTTCACCTGTGTGAATACTCTATTCCACATCCAAATTACTTATTAAAATCCCGAATGACTTTGGCCAGAGAATGTATTATTTGGAATTCCATTTGATACCTTCATTTAATTTGACATTGAACCAGTTGTGGGGAGGGGTGGTGGTGGTGGGGAATATCTTTTTGGAATATTCAAGGAGTTACAATGATAGTAAATTTATGTATAAAGTTCATAAAATTTACTTTAACCATCAAAGCGTATTACTTGGAAAATAAAACACTGGATATTAGTTCCTCATATCTAGAAAGTCTCTTTTTTGAATGAAGAGAATAGAATTCTTTGAACGTTTAACTTTTGAAATACTCAAAGATATATGGAGAGAAAAATGGAGCCTCCGTCTGATGCCATGGAGATTCTAGATCAAATGATTTTAGAGTAAGTCACATCACTGTCAGCAGACTGAAAGTAAAGACTCAGCCAACAGCGTTTCATAGAATTGTGTCTGGCGTGTACTATGTGCTTGTTAAATACTTGTTAAATTAAGGGATGAATGAATGAACTGTCAGGGAAGTGATGTGAACCGCTATGAATACAATTAATTGATGCATGCATGAACACGGAAGCCACTCTTCTACTTCCCAGTAATTGCTAACTATGGCCCTCAACTTACTGAGAGTGGGCATAGGAAATGCCATAATACACATCATCTCTGAAGAAATCTGCAAAGTGATTCTGTTTCATCCATTATCTTCAAGTGAGATCTCCTACCCCTGTCCTCATGCTCTTTGATCCTATCTGTTTGCCTCACATGTGAAACTTCAGCAATGTAGTAATGCTGTGCTCAAATACAAAATATAAGTGTAGAGGATAAAAAGGAGAACTTGGAGAAAACAAGGTAAAAAGAACAAACTAGTGAAGGGAAAAGGACTTTTCTATGTAAAATAACAGAAGAAGAAAGGAGAAAGCAGTGATGTTCAGCATTTTGTAGAAAAGTTTTAATGTTTAAGCAAGGAGAAAAGATGGAATTTTAAATAGCTGCAGGCGTGGGTAGGCCATATTAGTTTTATACATTCTAACTCTTAACATTTCTTTCAATATTAACATATACAATATTTACTAAGTTTATGCATTTCTCCCTTTGATTGTTTCTGTATATCCAACACCTGTTTTGAGAAGAAAATAAAGAAAAATGTGTTCCAGGCAGAGATTTATTTTCCTAACTCCACCACCACATGCATACTTCTCACCCACCTAACATAGCATTTAATGCTGCCATTAGATATTTTATTAGGAAAAATAGGTTTCATGCTTGCCAGAAAAGACAAAGGTTGAAATCAATGCTTCATTCTGCTGACTAGGAGAATTAGACATCCTTCTTCTACTCCAGCACTTTTAAAAATGTGTTCTGTGGAACTTGAATGCCTCAAGATGCTATTCTGAAAAGAGTATCCATTTAAGTGAGGTTGATAAAAGCAACATATTTTGATGCCTTTTCAAGAGCCATATATAAGGTGACCAACTACTGCCAGTTTGCCCAGGATTTTTCTGATTTTAGCACTGAAAAGCTTGTATCCCAGGAAACTCTTCAGTTCTAAAAAACTGTTCTAAAAAATTCATATATGTCTTGAAGTAACAAATATGCTAAATTTTGTTTGAAATGTATGTTTTTTTTTTTAAGAATACCTGACAATGAAACATTTTCTTAAGCAATAAT